>NC_143014.1:16598915-16876415 GCF_055824585.1 Amblyomma mixtum
ACAAGTGCAGTACATGTCGAATATGCTATGAACGTGTGTCAACGTGTAGCACGAAAATTTAAGACTTATGCATGTCATTTGTCATCAAGTAGCATTTGATTATTTGATTTAAATGTTTCAGAGAAATACTGAATTCAAGATCACACGAAAAATTATTACGGCAGTAGGTGCTTGACAGCTGATTTTGTGTTTGCCGTAGTTGGTACGATTTCTAGGGACCAGATTTCTGTGTGTCCGAAGGTGGTGCAGTAATACAGAATTGTTTGGAATGATGGTGTGCATTCGGGTTTTTTATATATGCTGGAAGAAAGAGTATAAATATACTTGATCCGCTATAAGGAACCTGTGTCTGAGGAAGAGAGGTGTATTAATCAAACATTGAGGACGACAATCATACCCTTCGATTGCTCGTAATGCCTCCTTTTAGGCTGTGATAATTTTGTCATAATTGCTTTAATCGTAGTGCACCATACAACAATAAAATAAGACGATTTAGAATAGGCAAGTGCAAAGTACATAGATAACTTCAACCATTCTGGTATGACCTGGGTGGTTCTACAAAAACAGCCAAATGTTTTACATAGATCAGATACAAGATTACAAGCATGAATATTCCAAGAATTTCTGACTGCTGACTGTATCAATTGTTATGCTCCCGCAATGAACATTGCATAGCGTTCAATGGTATTGATTGGCCTTAATATAATGTAGATAGTCTTCTTCAGATTTAGGGTGGGGCTGTTCGACTGCAACCACACATGTGATCTAGTTAAGTAAATATTAGTCATACTTTCTAGGGCAGGCAGTGAAGAGACATTAAAAAAGGGTTCGTGTCGTCGGGTACATTACAAAGTGGGAGAATCTAATATTTGGCCTATATCATTAATGCACACTAAGAATAATAAAGGTCCTAATATGAAACCTTGGGGACATCTTGGGTAATTGCTGCCTTATCGTAACAGTGCCCATTTATGCGAACATGCTGTAAGCGGTTTTCTAGACAGCTGGTGAGCAGATCTAGGGGCGTTCTGCGTACACCATAGCCTCGTAACTCATTAAGGAGAATAGTATTGTGACGACCCCACATAATGCGCAGGTCCACACGGGACGGAGAGGCAAGAAGACACCGTATTAAACAAAGTGATGTATTCAATAATTACACATTGTACATCAGAGGCTGGGGCGTCCGAGCTTACGTGGCGACGCCTTCATGGGGGCGATGGAGGGGCTCCGGAGTTTCGATCCGTCGGTGGCTGGCAGAAACCGCGCGCCGTCCGGCTTCGGCGCTGAAGGACCCTTTTCGTGAACGATGTCGTCCTCCCCGTGCCTTTCGTCCGCACTGGCCAGCTATCTGTGCTCCGCCGGCCACGCCCGATCTCCTCTCCTCCAGGCTGGATTGTTTCCTTCTTCCTCCTTTCCACGGCGGCGCCTGCGGCACCCCCGACCTCCCTCGTTGGGATGTCGTTGGTCTCCTGTCGGCAGCTTTCTTCTCTTGTCGGGTTGTCAGCCTCTCCTGTGTCCTTGTACGGCCAGGCAGCCTAATTGGGCTGGCTTTCCCTCCCGCCGGCGTCTTTGTACCATTGTACCCCTTCAGTGGCTTTGCCGCCGCTGGGGGCTCCGTCTACGCGGCGCCGCCGAACGCGGACCGTACCCCTTCAGTGGCTTTGCCGCCGCTGGGGGCTCCGTCTACGCGGCGCCGCCGAACGCGGACCGTTTAAGGGGAGACAAGGGAGTAGGACGGTTGAGCACAGAGAAGATTCCGCCGAAGATATGGGCCCTGGTAGCTCACGCACGGAACGTCACAGTATGCTGTACCGAGTCAAATGCCTTTCGAAAATTTAGAAACAAAACTAAGATGTACCTTTGCTGCTCAATACTGTTGATGATTTTGTCTTTAACTGCGATCAGTGCTTGTTCGGTGGATCTGTTGTTAAAACAGCCAAATGTTTTTAAAATCCCCGACCGCGAAGAAGCTATAACGTTAAGTATATTGAAACAATTTTGTAATCTGCAGTTAACTGCAACCTCAAAGACTTTGGATAATACTGGTAATATTGAAATATAGCCTGTAATAAGGGAGTAATTACTCATTGGCATCCATCCAAACGCAGCCATACGGCTACAAAGGAAAGCTATACAGCTTTCTCACTTCGAGTTATTGATCAATTCGCTCTCGCCCTATTATAAGCTTGCCGTCCCGGTTAGCTCAATTGGTAGAGCGACTGCTCTGGTGAAGCGGTGTTCCCGGGTTCGAACCCCGGGCCAGGACGAATTTTTCTTTAACTGCGAAGTTTCTGAGAAAGCTGTATAGCTTTCCTTTGTAGCCGTATGGCTGCGCTTGGGTGGATGTCAATGAGTAATTACTCCCTTATTACAAATCTACTCCACCTTGGGGGATTCCCCTAAAATATTTGGTCAACACTGTTCCCACTTCGAGTTATTGATCAATTCGCTCTCGCCCTACCATAAGTTTGCAGTCCCGGTTAGCTCAGTTGGTAGAGCGACTGCTCCGGTGAAGCGGTGGTCCCGGGTTCGAACCCCGGACCAGGACGAATTTTTCTTTAACTGCGAAGTTTCTGAGAAAGCTGTATAGCTTTCCTTTGTAGCCGTATGGCTGCGCTTGGGTGGATGTCAATGAGTAATTACTCCCTTATTACAAATCTACTCCACCTTGGGGGATTCCCCTAAAATATTTGGTCAACACTGTTCCCACTTCGAGTTATTGATCAATTCGCTCTCGCCCTACCATAAGTTTGCAGTCCCGGTTAGCTCAGTTGGTAGAGCGACTGCTCCGGTGAAGCGGTGGTCCCGGGTTCGAACCCCGGACCAGGACGAATTTTTCTTTAACTGCGAAGTTTCTGAGAAAGCTGTATAGCTTTCCTTTGTAGCCGTATGGCTGCGCTTGGGTGGATGTCAATGAGTAATTACTCCCTTATTACAAATCTACTCCACCTTGGGGGATTCCCCTAAAATATTTGGTCAACACTGTTCCCACTTCGAGTTATTGATCAATTCGCTCTCGCCCTACCATAAGTTTGCAGTCCCGGTTAGCTCAGTTGGTAGAGCGACTGCTCCGGTGAAGCGGTGGTCCCGGGTTCGAACCCCGGACCAGGACGAATTTTTCTTTAACTGCGAAGTTTCTGAGAAAGCTGTATAGCTTTCCTTTGTAGCCGTATGGCTGCGCTTGGGTGGATGTCAATGAGTAATTACTCCCTTATTACAAATCTACTCCACCTTGGGGGATTCCCCTAAAACATTTGAAATATAGCCTGCAATTGGTAATTTCATTCCTGTCGCCCGCTTCATAGATTGGACGCACTCGTGCAATTTTAGGCTATCAGGAAACACTCCAGTTTCAAACATAACATTTATAATGTAAGCCAGCACCTCAGATATAGATAGAGAGACATATTTTAACGGTACAGCTGCTATGTGGTCGTACCCAGCGATACGTTATTCTCAATGTTTTCGATTAATGCTTCTACTTCATTGGGAGTGGTTGGCGCAAACACTACGGGATCCGGTAACGGTGTAATAAGGTTTCAGTAGTCGGGATGCATACATTCACGAAAAACTCGTTATAGCTCTTACCAAGTTAGAACAAGTAGGTTTACCGTCGGAGTTCATTCATTCAACTCACGTACCGATTATTCATTGATGAGGTTATTTCTTTCTTTGCAGACTTTGCCTTGCTCATTTTGAATTTCCGAAAAGCACTCGATGCAATAATCTTGACAGTCATAAGGTCAAGTAGAACGTGTTGTCGGGCTAGTTGGTTCAATACTTCAGACATGGCAGTTGCGCGAAACACACACACACAAGACAGGTTACGGGACGAGCGCTCGTCCCGTAACCTGTCTTGTGTGTGTGTGTTTCGCGCAACTGCCATGTCTGAAGTCATAAGGTCGTTATTAAGTTTATTTCTGAACTTCTTAATCTATTCAACTAAGGCGGTGTCACTGCTTTCAACAATGACATCTTACATGTTTTTTCTCATCTGAATGCGTTTTGGAGTGATGTAGGGCCTTTTCAGCTTCTTTTGATACAACTTTCTTTCATGAAGGGGGAAGGCATGATTCCAACACGCCAAGAGGTGTTTCACGAATGCGGCATACGCTTCATTTACATTATGAATCGCGAAGATATCCCGTCCATCAATAAGAGTTTTAAATCTAAGGAGGCTGGATGCATTAATGTCTCTAGGACACAGGAGGCTGATCGCTAATGTCAGCAATCAGTACACCCGATAGCGGCTTTGGGTACATTTGATTGGTTGTGCGTACATCTAGCAAAGTGGCTGCCTCCGTAGTGACCCTCGTAGGCAAACTCATTGTTGTAACCAGACGCCGTCCAGGGAACGGGAAGTTTTATTACCAGGTGCTCACCGGCAGCCTCGAACCAACAGCAACCGTGTGTGGCATCCGCACGAGGTTAAATACATTCGGTGAGCTGCCAGCGCATGCGCAGCAAGGCATGGCGAACGCGACAAGCCACAAACAGACATCGCGATAACCTTTATCGAGGTACGATATCACAGTTATGTAGTTCCAGCAAGCGTAAGATGAGTTGATGTTTTTAAATTTGCATGCTTTGTAATCAGCAGAAATTAGTATAAAAGAAAGTTTCATGGAAGATAGATGGTCGAGCACGCTTTCTAGAAATTAAAAGAAAAAGACCTGCGGTACATGGCTACGAAATAACATGTCAAGGATATCGATAAGAAAACAAAATTGAAAGTTATAATCGAAAACTCATCAATTACAGTATGCGTGTAACAGTCTTACATAAATCTCAAGACCGCCACCTCTTCCATGAGGCCTTGTCAGACCGTTATACCTATAGCCGTCAAGGCAAAAGGATTCATCATGTGTAGAAAACACAACAGCATCAAACTCTATGTGCAGCGACGAAAGTTGTAAGTTAATAGAATCATTCTTGTGACGCATGCTGCGAACATTTTCTTGAATAGCCGAAAGTAAGTTCCAGTTAACCTTATTCGGGGATTAAAATCATCAGAGCTGTAGTAATCGGAACCTATAGGAGACCCCATGAAAGCCTGGGCAGAAATGGAAGTCAGTACACAATAAAGTTTAATTAGGTCATTTTGTTCAGACCGTCACGTTCGATGATCCTGAGGATATCGGTTCCTTCACTCTGCCTGGCAAAATTTTTTATTTCTGCTTCATTCGCTTTTTGCGTGCAACGGCAGCGCCGAGCAACCTCTTGCGTCAGATGTTCGCTAGCGTATACTGAGCCATCATCTGACAAGCGGAGCGTCTTGTTCGTTATCTTATGCTTCCCAGCTTTTGCCAAAAGCGTATGCCGTTTGTCTCGGCGGACAAAACTAACTACAATGTTCCACTGTGTTCTATAATGTTTGCGTGTTTACCGGGTGGTATATGTCGATATCTAGTACGTGACTGGTTCACCGACAGTTTCGCCGATTTTCTCCATGATGCCAGCAGGATCCTCGACTCTTTTCACACTTTTATTTCAAGATTATTCGAGCGGCAGTATTCTTCAAGCTCTCCTAATTTCAGGCTTTCATTGAGGTTTAGGACATCACTATGTTCATGCCTAAGTGCTTTTACCTAAAAGCTAATTTTTTTGTTGCTGTATTTACAAACGAAAGTCCACTGTCGCCCGATTTAACATTTGACTCCTTGAGCTCCTTTATGGTGATGTTATTATCTCCTCCGAAGGAATTTCGTTTGCCATCTATCGTCTGGCTCCTAACTTGGCACCAAGGTCTTACCATAATTGTTCAAAATTGCTAAAGATGACAAAACTCGTCGTATGCGATATTTTAGCCGCCTCATTTCAGCAATCTATTGATACAGCTTGCGCACGTGGTCAGTGCAAATTAGCTAGAATAGTTTGTGGGATATACAAATATCCTTCATCGCCCCCGCGCCGCCGGTTGTGGGGAGAGGGGGCACCCGGCCATTCTCCTCACTCCTAGCTCGGACGTGACGTCACGCCTACGCTCTGGCGTCTTAGGGAAGGGCTGAACGACTCCTCTTGATTGCAACCAGTTGCTCAAGGCGGAGGCAATGTCGTAGGGGTTTAAGGAGAGCTCGCGCGGGAACAAAGGTCTGTCTAGTCTCTCTCTCGCCGCGGTGACTGCCCGACTGCCCCGCCGACCCCGTCTCCTGCCCGCACCTCCCCGGACTATCCTACGCCGGTCGACGACGACTCGGTAAGCTGCTGAACCATCTATTATCGGATAGAACATTCTTCCGCAGTGTGCTTTGCCTTGCGCTAGGTAAATAAACGGTTTCCTAGCGTACTCTGTTCGTTGCCTACTTCGTCCGAACCCGCCGTGGCTGTGACTCTGCGCCACGGGTTGGGGACACGAGAACGCCCGCGCATAGCTGGCACGGAAGCTTGCCTTCCCGGCCGGCTGCACGCGAGTGACCCCATAAGTTGCAATTTTTGAATCCGGTAGTTCTTCTCAGGTTTTTAACTACAGGCCAATTTCACTCACAAGCACAGTTTGCAAGCTCCTAGAACATATTTTATCATCAGCAGCTATGAAGTACCTAGCGCGAGGAAACTGCTTTTTGCTTAACCAGCATGGTTTCCACAACGGCCAGTCTTGTGAAACGCAGTTATTTTTGCACTGATAACTGACCTTCAATTAGCAGTGCACGCTTCATTACCAATTGATGCCATATTCATTGATTTTTCAAAAGCTTTCGATAAAGTCCTGCATAAACGTTTAATATTGAAACTTACTGGCCTTAACATCAAGAGCAACGTTGTTCAGGGGATTGCACATTTCCTAACTGGTCGTTATCAGTCTGTTTCCATAGATGGCGGGAGTTCATCTCTAGCGCATGTAAAATTTGGGGTGCCGCAGGGTAGAGTGCTCTTTTCCTCAATATGTCAATTACACTAATAACCTTTCCTTCACAATAACATCATTTGCAGATGTTTGTTTTATCTACAGGCAGATAAGTGGACTTGCGGACGCAGTTTCATTGCAGTCAGACCTTAATGAAAAAGCTATGTGGTGTGAATGTTAGCAGATGGAAATTATCGTTGCTGAGACAAAATATATGAGATTTACCACTACATAGAACCCAATAGATAAGGATTATTCAATAACCACGCTAACTATTGAAATGGTCAGCATACGTAAATACTGTGGGGTTCGCATATCAAGCAACCAAACATGGCAACTTCACGTTGACGCAGTCGTTAGGAAAGCATTGAGGTCACTCGGTTTCAGTAAACGCAACCTACATCATTCTAACGCATCTACAAGCTTCTGGCATACAAATAACTTGTCCGTCCCAAAATAGAATATGCTTCATTAATCTGGAATCCCCATTAGATGTATTTATTCAATAAATTAGGATCGCTTGAAAATCAAGCTGCTCGGTTCAGCAGAACAAATTTTGCACGAACATATGGTGTTGCTAAAATAAAAAAAATCGTTCAAATAAAGGTCTTTAGAAAAGCGAAGACAGTTTGCCCTTATGTCATGTTTCTATCGCTATTTCCACGCACCTTCGTCGTTCTCGTCCGCTCATATCAAGTCTGCTCATCGCATTTTTCCACGCCTCGACCACGACTTCAAAGTGCAGCCCATATTTGCTTGTAGAAACTTACTTCGTCATTCACCGCTCTTTATCGCTACTTGCCACTGGCACAAATTTCCGGAAAACATTCCATCAGTTAAGAGCCACGATGAATTGTTCGCAAACTGCAGTATTTTTTTAAACTGCGAAACACCTGCCACATTGCTTGTTTTTTATTATTTGCGTTTGTCATTGTTTTTTTTTATTCACGTCTTGTATTCTACATCCCCCCCCATGTAATGCACCCTGACGCGTTTAGTTTATGTAAATAAGCCGCCCGGTGGCTCAGTGGTTATGGCGCTCGGCTGTGGACCCGAAATACGCGGGTTCGATCCTGGGCGCGGCGGTGGAATTTCGATGGAGGCGACATTCTAGAGGCCCGGGTACTGTGCGATGCCAGTGCACGTTAGAGAACCCCAGGTGGTGGAAATTTCCGGAGTCCTTCACGACGGTGTCCTTCATAGCCGGAGTGTCGCCTTGGGGCAGAAAGTCCCAATAAACCATAAAATCTATGTAAATAAATAAATAAAGCTGATATATTGACAACACACTGCGTTTCTAGGAGTAAGAGCAATTTCATCAGATTCTGCTTTGCGGTAAAGCACCTTTATGGAGTCAGCAGAGCTGATTCAGTTGAGGTGTTCTCCATCCCAAAGGGAAGTCGAAAGGAGTCATTACATCTTTCTACGTCAATCTATTCGCGAAATTATTCGAGAGTGCTGTACCGCTGACATCCGCCAGTGTGGATTCAGGAGAAGGTGCGATCAATTTGGCGGCAGAGGCGTGGGGGACAGACGTTGGCCTAACTGGGCGAACGCATTTTTGCAGTTACCGTCGTCGATTTCCTGGAAAGCTGCCTACTTAAAAAGAGCCGGCTTCCACGTGACATGTCGCCGACAACCTGGATGGCTTCACGAATGGCTCACCTCAGAACATCTGCTGAGTAAAGCCCCTTGATTTTGAAAGTTGTACTTTGCCACCGCGCGCCGATCCTCACACATCCTCCTTGCCCGCCACTCTGCTCGGCGCTTTTCTGTCCAATGATTAGCCGCCCGGGAAACGGGCGCAAAAGTATTGTTTTGATTGTTGTTTTCGTTTTTCTTCGTGAGCGCCATGTGCCGGCCGTCTGTCACTGCTGCGGGCAGAGCTCCGTTCAGTCACTTCGAACTCAGCTTTTAGCGCGGCGTTCTTAGGCGCATTTCAGTGCGGATGAAAATGGCTCTTTGCGATTCCTCTACGGAAGAATGACATCAGTCGTAGAAAAAAGCGGGTACATAACAACGGCCCTAAGGACTTTGCTCCGACGAGTCACATCGCGAGGAACTGTGCATTTCTCGGTGCCTATACTAGTGTGTATACTTGAAACTTCTTGCGAGCTCATCAAGAAGCGGACAATCTTACTTAATATGCTGCTCATTGCGTATCGTTTCGCCAGATTTCTCTTCCATTTGCTGGATTTGCTCTGTCTGTTCTATTCGCAATTACTGAGTCTCGGTGCGGCACCTTTGCGGGCCATTAACACAACTGCTTGGGAGAATAATGCACAAAGGAGGACAAAAACTTACCTTGCTATGCTAATCTCGAGAGCGATGAAGGGTCGACCGCCGCGACAGCGCTACTCGACCCTGATTCCGAGGCCACATGAGGAGCGAGTCAGAGTAAAGTTGCGTTTAGGACGAGCTTGAACTTGCCACAGGCAAAATCATTGAATTATGTTTTCAAAATAACGTCAGGTTTTTTAACTCTGTGGTTTATAAAATAGTGCGAATTGTTTCCATGGAGCTGCCTCCGCCGTAGAATGACTGTATCATGTTTTATCGTGCTTTACAGTCCTGAATATTTTTTCAGCACGGGCATCTGAAGCACTCTTAAGTACTTTCGAGGGAATACCTAGGTAAGTCATCGAGAGAACATCTTTTTATCACTTAATCTATTCATCCGTTGGCATAACTGATCATCCGGACATTTCAAGCCAAACCTTTGGCCAGGCTCACTTCTACAGTAGTCAGTAAAATTATATCTCTCTTGAGGCCGCCATTGAACTAGATAAAAAAATTATTTCCTTTCAAGTAGATTTAACAGTACCTTTTGCTGGGCTAGTTGGTGTGATATTGTGCTCAGGAAAGTAAAAACAGCGCTAAATTCTACACAAAACACACAGAAAGACGGACAGGACGGGCGCTTCCTTTCAAGTAGCCACGAAATTTTTATTGCCCAGGCAATGAAGCGGCTGCTTACGCATTACTCCGAGGCGGCCAGCTTTCTCAGACTGTAACTTGCGAAAAAAGAAAAAAATGCATACCATGCATTGCAGCAGATCTCCCTGCATTTGCGCGGCCAATATCGTGCTTCTGAAGCTTCACTAGTGAAATGAGACCTCTAGCTAAATTACCGCAACTTTTACCTCGCTCGACTACAAAAGAATAGCGTCATCGAAAGTATTTCCGCAAAAATGCACAGCTAGTTTGAATTTAATTTTCAGTGTTCCGAAAAATATTGAACATACAGCTTTAACTTATATTAGGCTAATAAAAGCTGTGCCCTATTGAGGAGGACACTATTAAAATATCAAGGCCAATGTGGGCTATATGCAGTACGTTGGGATTGTTCCAGCCGCAAGCGCTCACGTTTAGCGCTTTCATGTGCTGTGCAATGTTAGTGCACGCTAAAAATGCCCAGGCGGCGGAAATTATTCCTGAGACCAGGGTGTCAAACCGGAACTGAACCCGAACCCGAAACCGGAACCGAACCTGAATTTTGGCCCGGAACCGGAACCGAACCGAACCCATATTTTTTTCGCCATCTTGGAACAGAACCCGAACCGGAAAGATTCAAAGGAACCGTTCCGAACCGGTTCGGGACCCGGTTCAGCCCCACTTTTTTTGCATCCCGGCATACGTCTTGTTTTCCGACAAAATGATATGATCTATCGCATAGACTTACCCACCCGTAGCTGTCTGCGCTGGGAAGTGCGAAAATGGTACTCTGTATATGCGACAGCAAACTTAGAGGAGGTCTGGTGCCTGGGAAGAAGCCTAATTGACGCTTCTGTAATGTACTGCCGCCAATTCTAAACACTTGTACGTCAGGTTTATGTGAAGTCTTGAGTTATTACTCCTCCCTTTTACATATTTGCGTAAATATTTAATCAAAGTGTTAGGAATGCCCTAACTCAGTAAAGTACTATAGACACGAAACTTTTTCTTGCGTGCTTTCTTCTCTCAAACGATGCGTTAGACGTTGGTTACATGGAGCACCGCGTGGTATTCACCGACACATAATAAATAATTTATGCTTGAATTTCTTCTTGATCCTGTTTCGGTTTCACCAACATAACAATGGCTGTGACATATAGTGGAAATTAGGTCGCGTGAGGTGCTATAAACGGCAATATAACTGCTGATACGTCGTTCGTTGTAATTAGAGGTCTTGAAGTCGGTTGATGTAAGTGCTACAGTGAGTCAAAACAACGTTTCAGCGTTTGTATTAGTTTTCCCGTGCCTCACGGGACCTAATGTTGAAATGACGTCAAAGCAATCATTCAGTTGAGCCGCCGCGGTGGCTCAGTGGCTATGGTGCTCGGCTGCTGTCCCGAAAGACGCGGGTTCGATCCCGGCCGCGGCGGCTGAATTTCTTTGGGGGAGAAATTCGAGGCCCGTGCACTGTGCGATGTCAGTGCACGTTAAAGAACCCCAGGTGGTCGAAATTTCCGGAGCCCTCCACTACGGCGTCTCTCATAGCCTTAGTCGCTTTGGGACGTTAAACCCTATAAACCAACCAACCATCATTCAGTTGATGAAACCGACACAGCATGGGAGAAAAAATTATTTTCTAAATTATTTAGTGGCAGTAGGCGAATACCACACGGTGATCCATGTATTCTAATATCTATGGCGAAATTTGAAAGGAGACTTCCAGGTAAAGTATGCGAAGTCCTTTTGGCCTAGCATTTGAAACGGTGACGTAATCACCAATTAAAATTGCGACGGCCTTCAAACTTCTCCGCAGCGCAAAACGCTAAGTGGGGGACGCTTGATGACGTCATCGAACGTATTCGTACATTTTCAACGGATAAACGCCTGCTTTGAAGGAAAAAAAAAACAACGGAACCGAAGTCAAAGCCCGCCGAACGTTGTTTGGAAGCGTCCAACGAGGCGCTGCAGGGCGTGGTTGACGGCAGCAGTAATTTAACATCATACCTTCCGTGACATCACACTGAACTTCCCCGCACTCCTTTGTTGCTTTGAGGAGAAGTGCAAAATTTAATCGTCGATTACGTCACTATTTTAAATGGTAGTGCAAAAAACTTAGTATCCTTTACCTACAGCCTGTATAGATTTGAATCCTCAAGTATCGCGAAATTCTCAAAAGGTGGCGCAGTTGCCCTTTAACTTGCACTGATATCGCGCAGCATACGGTGCCTTTTGCGTTTCGCCTCCATCGAAACGTGGCCGCCGGGGACGAGTTCGAACCAGGGTACATCGAATAAGTAACCGAGCGCCCTAACCACTGAGCAAGCGCAGTGGGTAGTGCAAGATTTACTGTTGTAGGCGCTCATTGTCTTAGACAGCAAGTTCTAAATAAAACCCCTCACGATGAGCCTGTAGGGCAATAAAGAAAAAAAATGGCTCAATGGCTGTGGAGCTCGGCTGCTGATTCCAAAAATACATAAATCAGCGTGCTCTGTTGCGCGTCGAAAATCCCCAGCTGGTCTCCGTTAATCTGGAGCCCTCCACTACACCGTCTGTCATATAGCCCCAATGTATACTCGACACGTTAAACTTGAGATATTACTACTAGTATGACCAAAATAAGGATGTATAAATTGGTGCAGCTTCTTTTTTTTTTTTTTTAGAATCCGCATATTCTTGTTTGCGCGCGATGGAAATAAGCAACGAAAGGCGGGTTCTTGGCAACGGTGGAGATGTACTAAAAAGGAAAAATTTAAAGTCCGATTACACAAAAGGGCAATGCGGAAATACATGTGCTCGCTGGCATGCGATAGTGATTACGCCCAAAAAGATGCTACTGCGATGCAATGTAACTACGATGAAGTGATTTCGTTATGCCGATTCGCTGAAATTGTTCTGATTCTAAGAAAAAAATTCTGCCAGTAGCCAGCGCGCGGCTCCATCCGCTGTTCTCGCACTGCTCGATCTTGAATTCTCTGTCTTGCGACTTATATCTACTTTTCGCAGTCATATTTCCCGTTCTTAGTGTCTGACGCGACAGGCTTATGATTGTTAGTGTTTTTTTTTTCTTAGAACGCTTGGGCGATTGAATACGTTGAGCCTTCACAACAATCTGCCTCGGCTATATCGGGTACAGGTGGGTATTGGGAGGTGGTGAGATGGGTGAAAGTTTTTGAAGGTGCATTTTTACCAGTGAGTGCCCTGATGTGTCGTCCACCGGGGTCTGCATCAAGGATGGAGGCTGCACGCACGCAGCGCGGTTATTTTAAGGAAAGCACGCTATACTGCTAACGCAGTAAAAAGAACAACTAAAAGAGTAGGCATAGTCTTACCTCTGACTCCGAGTGGGATTCGTACTAATGGCGGCGCAATAGAAAACTCTGTTTACAGATGCTTTAGGCTATTCGGCTATCTTGTAGGCTTCTTTTTATGGTTGTTGCATGGAATATTTGGAACTTCAGTGACCCCCCTCATGCCTTACTTGACCGCGTGGAATTCAGAGATCTCGTCATAAGGCCTCACGTCACCATAACTCCCTGCGTCCGCCCGCACGTGAAAATTCCAGACGGTGCACACGCCATGAAAGGGGAACCAGTCAGGAGGTTGAACTTGCGCAGCATATTCCTCCTGCGGTAAAGTGCACTGTGTCTGAACAGTGACCTCGTGGAACGCGGCGGTTCTGCGTCCTATGAACACGAAGAGTTCGCACGGAATTCAAGAGTTTTTCAACGCAGACATAAATGTTATAATGAAATGTATGATGCCAATGGGTTTTTTAAGAGACTGCTGAAGTATGTTCTAAAAGAATACAGCATCATGACAAAAATGTCATTTTATTGCTGAAATTGTTTCTCCTTGCTCGCACAGGTTGAAATGCACTGACTACGGCACAAGGTAGTACGTCCAAACATGTAAGATTCATGTCTGAAGGGTGAAAAAGGTTTTTGCGGCCGATTAAAACTAAGTCGAGCCCACTTATAGCGAACCTGACGGTCCCACAGGTTCCATTCGTTATATCTGATGTTCGTAGCAAGTGGATTCTTCTTACAACAGCCAAAAATACTAAGGCCGCTAAAAGTGGCAATTATTTCTTACAAAGCTGCGTTATGCGTGCCTACTTGTGCAAAGCAGAGCCTGCCGCGGCTCTTTCCAAACTATATAGGGCGGTCATTTAATCCTCGTCGAGACCTTGCTGCCAACTATCAAATTTACGGACGGGGTATAACTAACAATGGATGAAGTGGGTATGGCAACTGGTGGCAGGTCGGCCACGTAAATGAGATTCCTGGCAGTAGGAAGAGCTCGCACTTGGTGTTCAACGTCTCCGTCAGAGCCGGCGCTTCTGCGATTTTGTGGTCCGCAGGAACGTAGTTATCCGAGGAAACATCCGGTCGGCTATGGATCAACGAAGCGTTGCCAGAAATCTGCTATCATCTGGTCACGCGTGTTTTTGAGCTTCTTCTGTCGTTACTGGGCTGATGCAGCGACGAAGTAGTGCAGCGCTTGTGGCGCAGAATGCATCCGTTGCACTGTCAGCTATATGACAATGCCTGCACATTGCAGCGGCGCCAAAGATTGAGACGACTGGGCAGGCTATGCAAAGCACGTGACTGGGATGGCCAGCAAGGATTTCAAAAATTATCTAATCGCTGTTTTTAGTTGATCCGCGAGATTGGTCAGTAGCTTCGCTTTTGACGATGCCCCTGTCTCACGCGCACCGCGCTTCTTCTGCTCAGGATGCTTTGCCGAGCCGGCGAAAGCGTAGGCAATGGTTTCCCTCGTTGGCCATCGACGCGGGTTTGGCCGGCGGTTACTTACTATTTCGCTTTGGGACGTTAAACCCCATAAACCAACCATCAATAGAGAATTATAGCATATCGTTACCGTGTTTACATTAGCATTTACAGTGTTACCGGACGCCGGACTTTCCGGTTAGCGCTGCGCACAGCAGTGCCGCTTTTTAATTCCATTTCTGGGTTGACATGTTATTTCCGGGGCGGTGTAATGAAGGTTGAGAGGTGCTATTTCATCTGCGTGCTTAGCGGAAGGACGACCTCTACAACCTCAGGGTAGTTCACCACGCCACCTCGTTCGCTATAATCGAGTGGTGTGCCCAGAGTTGTTCACTGTATCTGCGACGAATTTCCGTTTCCCTTATGCATATTTTCACCGTAGCACCGCACCCGCTCGAAATAAGCGAGCGTTCGTTATATCTGTGGCCATTAAAGTTGGCTCCACTGTACATCCGCTGACTTCGCTTTAATACACTTGTACCAAGAGAGTTTAGATAAGGCTGTAGATGTGTGGGTAGAGGAAGTAATGACCGATCGCAGCATTTGTCATCTGCCTTGTGGAGAGGCCGTACAGGTAAGTAAAAGCCAAGAGTGAGAAAACAGAATGCACCAGCACTCGCGAGCATGCCCAGGAAAGACAGGCAAGCACTTACTCACCGAATAAGCCAGAAAGGGGTTGTTTAAGGGGTTCATGTTTCAGGGGAAATAAATGCCTGAAACAAGTTGGTGGACAAATGGTGCACGCCAGATTAACCCCGCTGTATCACTCTATCAAGTGCGCAAAAAATTCTGTGCACGCAAAGGTTGCCTTTGATAGCGCCCCAGGAAGAGTCCCAAACATTCTATCACGAATAAATGTCTTACTTTACTACAGTGAGAGGCCACGATTAGCTGAGCTTTTGAAGATACTGAGCTATAGGGGCTCAGGATATATAACGTGAGTCACAAAGGCGATGTCGAATAGGTGATTTAAATAAAATATGTTTGGTAAGTTCTTTATGTTAGGGAGAACCAGTGCTCCCACGAGGCTCTCGTTGGGTGGGGGATGTGCGGTGGAAGGATTCTCGAACATTTTCTTACCATGTAGTAAAGGAGGGGGACTGGCAAGTCGGTTTCGGTGTGACGGATAGGTATCTGTCTGTATGTATACGTGCCGATACATGACAGTTTCATTTCTGAGTAGTGCGCGATAACGTAGCGGGCGCGTGCGGCGGCAATTTTGGGCCCCCGTAAGTACACTGCGTACTTACGGGGCCGTAAGTACACTGCGTACGAGACCTATTACTCGCGCTACGGGGTCTCCCAAACTGCTCAAGCAGGAGGGTCTTGTAGATGCAAAATATATCGGCTTTTCGTCCTACACCTCATAAGGTGGATTATAGCGTATATACAGAGCCCATTTTCATTTATTTGTGGTTCATTTTATTTTGCGGCTCTTGCCGTAAATTCCTCTTTTTTCTGCAGACAATAAATAAAATGGGCAAAGTGAGAACATCTCGCAATACACAATTCTTTCGTGCTCAAGTAACGCAGTAAACACGACAAAAGGAAGAAAGGAGATGACACGAGCGCTGACTAACAACTGGTTATTTTATTCTGGAAGAAGTATATAAAGGCGCAGGGCACAAGAAACAACAAAAAAACAGAACAAATGTTAAAACTTAAAAACCATACTGCGCATGCACATCACAGTCGTCGAGTCGTGACGTCTTTTTCAACGAAATTCGAAGAGTATCTTCGATAGTAGACGGCAATCCCCTATCTCCTGGACCTCACACAATGCTAAGAAAGCCTGACTCCTTAACTACCAAACTGATAGATGGTGTAGCAACACGCTCATCTGCTTCCCCACTTAGAAAGACAAGTCTCCTGTTTAATCACTCTGATCTAATTTTTTGGGAGATGGTGGAGGCCTTCATGATCAGGAAGGATGCAGTTGATTCACTTGCCATATAGCGCTAAAAAGACACGGACACACAGGACGGGCGCTAGCACCCGTCCTGTGTCTTCAGTGTCTTTTTAGCGCTATGTTGCAAGTGAACCATCACCAACTCGCCCAAGCTTCTACTCCGCCGCCGCGGTGGCTCAGCGGTTATGGTGCTCGACTGCTGACCCGAAAGACGCGGGTTCGATCCCGGCCGCGGCGGCTGGAATTTCTTTGGAGGAGAAATTCTAGAGGCCCGTGAAATTTCCGGAGCTCTTCACTACGGCGTCTCTCATAGCCTTAGTCGCTTTGGGACGTTAAACCCCATAAACCAAACCAAACCAAGCTTCTACTCTGACTATACTGATGCAGATGAGCGTGTTGCTTCACCATACATCAATATCGTAGATAAGGAGCCAGGCTTTCGTGGCAACTGTATAAGGTCAAGGAGATAGGGGAGTGCTGTTCACTATGGAATATAGTCTTCGAATTTCATTGAAAAAGATGTCATTACTCGACTACGATGTGCATGCGCAGTATGTTTTTAGTTTTAATTTTTGCTCTTCGGTTTTCTGGATTGTTCACTGTGTCCTGCGCCTTCATATACTTTTCCGAGAATGTAATAACCAGTTGTTAGTCGGCGTCTGTATCGTCTCCAGACTTCCGTTTGTCCTGTTTCCTGCGCTGCTTAAGCAACCGTTACCAACTAGCCCACTTTTATGTTTTCGTAAACAAATATTTGCATTTTTTATTTTGTATAGCGATGTGCAAGAAAAAAGAAAACGCATATCACTGAAACCCATCTGCGTTCCAATTATTTTGTCCTGAACCCATTTGAACCCGTTTGAACCGGTTCGAGACGGTCCGAACCGGTTCGAACCGGAACGGAATGACCCTCTGGAGCCGAACCCGGAACTGAGCCCGAAAGGCGTGAACCCGAACCCGAACCGAACCCGAAAAAATACCGGTTCGACAGTCTGCCTGAGACCTCCACTACGGCACCTTTTTCTTCCTTTCTTCTTTCACTTCCTCCTTTACCCCTTTCCTGAAGCGCGGCTCGGGTGGCCACCGAGATATGTGAGACAGTTACTGCGTCATTTCCTTTCTTCAAAAACCAAAAACTTGCTCAAACGAGAACGTGACAAATGTGGGTCGTGGTAGAGTCAAGAATGTCGCATCCCTTTCTAGTGGTTGCGTTTAATAATAGTGCGGGAAAAAAAGTGCGAATCTAGGTGCGCTCACGGGTGCCAGCGAACCTTTGAACTGGCGAGCACATGGTAGCCTTCGAAGCGTGCCGTACGCGCTGCGCACGGCCGGCGGGCGAGTATAATGGCGGAGGAGAGTGCGGAAGTGGAGCAGAGAGCATGGCTGTTTTCATAATTAAGGGGTTTTACTGCTGAGCCGACTGAAGCGTCACCTGTCTACGATTTCGGGTACTACAAGTATTGCCTCGCCCACTTGGCTTGAGCTATTCTGACGGCAGCGGCGGTGGGGAGCGGACGCAGGCCGGTGTGAAAGTATCCTTGCGGAGTTACCGTCGTCGATTACCTGGAAAGCTGCCTACTTGGAGCGAGCCTGCTTCCACGGCCCAGCAACATGCTGCCGACAGCCTGGATGGCTTCTGCGGGTGGCTCAGGTCGGAATATGTGCTCACCCCTCCAACCCGACCAGCAGGATTTCTGAATCCGATTGAACCCCCCTCAAGGCCCTTTCAGCAGATCGGCATGGACTTGCTTGGCCCGTTCCCGAAGTCAACATCTAGAAATTAGTGGATCGTTATAGCGACTGACTACCTGACCCGTTACGCCGAGGCAAAAGCCCTACCGAACTGAACAGCAGCAGAAGTCGCCAAAATTTTCGTGGAGAACATTCTTCTGCGACACGGCGCCCCCGATGTGCTCATCACGAACAGAGGAACAGCATTCACTGCGGAACTGACGCAAGCCATCCTGCGTTACAGCCAAACCAGCCACCGGAGGACAACTGCATACCACCCGCAGACCAACGGACTGACCGAGCGCCTGAACAAAACCATCGCCGATAAGCTCGCCATGTATGTCGAGGCCGAACACAAGACATGAGACGTTATCCTGCCTTACATCGTCTTCGCATACAACACCGCAGTGCAAGAGACCACCCAGATGACGCCTTTTAGGCTCGTCCGTGGCAGGGAGGCCACGACCACGCTAGAGGCCATGCTGCCCAATGTTACCGAAGAAGATAACGTCGACGTCGCCGCCTACTTTTAACGCGCAGAGGAAGCCCGAAGACTTGCCAGATTACGGATCAAAGACCAGCAGCGGACCGACGCCAGACGCTACAACCTACGAAGACGCAACGCGGAATACAAGCCAGGAGACCAAGTCTGGGTTTGGTTACCCATTCGCCACCGCGGACTGAGTGAAAAACTTTTGAGCCGCTATTTCGGCCCGTACAAGGTTCCTCGTCGGCTAGGTAAACTGTACTAGGAAGTCGTCCCTGACCAAATGATTGCATCCCAGCGACGCCGCGTACGACCAGAAGTTGTCCATGTCGTCCGTCTAAAGCCCTATCATGCGCGTTAAAGCACGCTGTGTTTACATCCTTGGTGTTTATTTTTACAAAATCCGTTTTAGTTGTTTGTGGCTGCATTATGTACTAAAGCATCGGGTCGATGCTTCTTCGAAAGGGAAGTAATGCCGCGAATGTTTGCAGGGTTTGTTTGTTCATTCTTCAAAGCTGCCGTCACGCCGCTTTATCGCTTTGTTTGCGATGCAAGACGCGCCTAGATTTATCTCGATCGATCGCATCCAGTCGGAGCCGACTATACGTTGTTCCAGAGTATTCTAGTAACTTTCCAAGCTTATCTCGAAAGTTCGCTGTCAGCTTTAAACAGAGCACGGCCGAAAGCGGCGGGGTATCTGTTCGACGACCGCTGAGCACGCTTGTTGCTACGCCGCCGCCGAGTGATTCAGTTCTTTGCAGGCGCAAGTCAGCCCAAATAAAGAGTTTCGTTTCGGAGACATTCTCGCTGTGTTCGTGTTTGCCGGACTGCAGTGACCACTACGTGACAATATAATATCTATAAAGGTTAGTAACAACACGCACGTACAGTCGGGGACAAAAGTCTCCGGACCACGTGTTCCTCTAACGAAGCCGATAGCTCTGCTATTAGTCGGCGGCTGCAGACCACATTTGTGGAGGCAAAAGTTAAATTTTTGTTCTTTCATCTCCACAAGTGCGGTCTCCATCTGCTGTCTGAGAGTAGCGCTATAAGCTTCGTTTGAGGAGCACGTGGTCCGGAGACTTTTGTCCCCGACTGTACTTGTGTTAGAGCACTACACGTGCTCGGGCTTACTCGAAATCCTGGGCGGGGTACAGCCCGGCCATCCTCCGGTCACTGAACTGAGGGGCCAAAGGAGGGCGCCGGTTTGCGCACTTCACCAGCACTTTTACTGAATGCCCACTTCCTTTGTTCTTATGGTGATGATAATGATGATAAATTTTTATGGCGCAAGGGCATCTTTGGCCAAAGAGCGCCATGGCAGAAGTTTTTTTTTCTTCTACTCAAGGCGGGGTCAGTGACCCCCTTCCCAAGCATTTCACCTCTTATGCTCGACGCCTACCGCAAGGTCGCCTGAGGAGCGGAAAAGAGCGGCTTCCTCAAGGCGGCCTTGGCACACGGAAGAACGTTCCCCTTTTTGTTTAGCAAGGGACGTGGTGGCGATGCGCGCTCATGTGAACGAACTGCAGCAGCGACGTTCGGAGAAGGGCCATTGCCCGGACGGCACTGCACGAGGAGGGCCACCTGCACCCGGGGGCGGCAAGTGGACAGTGGCGGGTCGTCGCCGCGCAGTCCCGTAACCGCGCGTGCTCCGGGCGGGGGCGCGGATCAGAGCTTAACGCGCGTAGGCCGCTAGCTCGGTAGACGTGCTACTCCCGGGTGGCGCCGAGCAGCGTGTGCAGCGAAGTCAACAGCACTAATGTCCTTCGCGGGTGCGATACACAAAGGTGCGCACCCGACCTTCGTGGAGGCGTGGGCGGGGCCGACGGCGCAGATCAGAGCAGCGATGACTAGAGGAATTCTTCCAAGGATCGGAGGACGCGCAGATGGGCCCCAGATGTGCGATGGTGTCACCAGAGCTGCGACAGTATGTGTGCGGTAGGGGATTCGCGGCCATCTGTGGGGGAAAAAAGGTACATTGCCAGGGGGGCACACCATTCGGAGATAACCTGCGGGATGTCATCCGCGAGATTGTACGGGAAGAGCTGCGTCGCCTGTTGCCATCTTCCAACCAGCCTCAAGTTGAGACCCTTGAGTGAGTGAGTGAGTGAGTAGAAACTTTATTGATTTATAAGATTTAGCCTGCGGTGGAGGTCTTCTTCAAGTCTTCTCTTCAAGTCTTGAGGTTGCCTCCTTAGCCTTGGGTGGTCCCCTAGTCCAGGGCTCCACTGAGTCTGGCCACCTCGCTTGCGTGTGCTATGAGTGCCCTTTGGGCCTCTAGCTCGCAGCTGGTGAGCCGGCTCTCCCATTGCTCCGCACTTGGTGTGTCGTGTTTGTGGAACGATATGTTTCTGTCGCATTCCCATGTTATGTGGTATAGTGTTGGCCTCGCTTCGCACCAAGGGCATGTGGCGCGGTATTGTGTCGGGAACATCTTGCTTAGTATATATAAGTTGGGGAAGGGGCCTGTCTGTAGCTTCCGCCATTTTGCGGCTTCTTCCTTGCTTAGCTCTTTGTGTGGTGGGGGGTATTTGTATCTTAGCCCCCTGTATAAACTTAGTGTTTCAGAGTACCCAGCCCCTAGGCTAGTCCAGAGCTCCTCCGGGGCTTGTGACCCCCCAGCTCGGATAGTAAGCCCTCGAGCTAGTTCGTCCGCCCTTTCGTTGCCCCAGACCCCCGCGTGGCCTGGTATCCAAATTATGTTATGTTTCTCTCTCCTCCCCGAGGGTGTCCCCTCGCTGAGGATCCTGAGTGTCGTTTTGCCTACCCTTCCTTTTGTGTAGTTTCGACACGCTTCTTGTGAGTCTGTTAAAATATTCAAGGGTCTCCCCTTTCTATCCCCCTCCCTCATTGCTAGGGCTATCGCTATCTCCTCCGCCTCTGCTACATTTGATGCCCTGGCCGTGAGGCTCGTTATGTGTTCTCCCTGGTGGTTGACGACTACCGCCACCATTTTATGTCCTCGTTCACCATAGTACGGGGAAGCGTCGGTGTATACCGTGCTGTCCCTGTGCCCTATTGTTTTTTCATAGTATTCTGCTCTGGCTCTCCTCCTGCTGGCATGGAGGTTTGGGTCCATGTTGCGGGGGATGGGTTGTACGCTTATGTTTCTTCTTAGTGCGTCTGATATGTTTGCCCTGTTGTTGTGATGGTTCTCCGTCTCCCGACGCAACCTAGTCAGAAGTGCTCGTCCGGTTCTTGTGTCGCTGAGTCTTTGAAGTTGTGCCTTTATTTGGCATTCACTCAGCTCTTCAAAAGTGTTGTTTAGCCCTAGTTGCATTAGCTTCTCGTTGGACGTGTTCCTTGGTAGATGTAAGGCTATCTTGTACGCTTTGCGAAGGATAGCTTCTGCTTGCTCTCTTTCAGCTTTGATGGTTACGTGGTATGGTAGTGAGTATGTTATTCGACTGACTATCAGGCTGTTGAGACCCTTGAGGAAATCGTGCGCGAAGAAGTGCAGCATGCGCTTGGCTCCCTGTCATCGATGCCTCCAGATGAAGCTCCAGCCTTCACCTACGCCGCTGCGGTACTCAGTCCTAGGCCCCAGCTGCCCCCCCCGCCCCCCCCCCCCCCTCTACGACGTGAACCAGCTGTTCTCGAACGCCGCCCCTCTGCCCCCGCCCACCCAGCCTACGAACGAAGCCCAAGCCCCAGGAATGCGACGCCTGGAGAACTTCCGAAAATCGCCCGCTGTGCTTCCATTGCGGTGAGGCCGGCCACATTCTTCGTCACTGCGCGTACCGACGTATCGGTCTCCGTGGTTTTGCAGCTGACGCGCCACGAGTACGCTCCGGTCAATGCCCGTAAGAAATCGACGTCCACTTGCATCGAGAGGAATATGTGCCAAACCGCCTTTCCTACTCACCATCGCCGTCAGGCTCGCGCTTCGCTTCGCCAAATCGTCGCTACGCAGTGGTAGTGCGAGAAACGCCCCCAGTACACGGAGGGGAAACTAAAGACACCAGCCATTGGAGGTGAGCTTGCTTGCCGTCGAACCGACGAAGATCCCTCACCGACCACAACACATGCGCCCGCCGTATCCACGACGATGACGCCGCACACGAGGACCAACTCAACGAAAACACGACACAACTTCAGAATGACGCCGTGGCCAACAAGAACGATACCACCCTGCACTGTAAACAAAAATATACCCAAAAGGGAGTAAAAATGGTGGCGGCCACCCTTTTTACTCCATTTGTGAAAACATTTACTCCATGAGTGGGGAGTAAAAAGGTGGACTGTCCACCATTTTACTCCCATGAGGGAATAAGGGAGTAAGGGAGGGGAATAAGGGAGTAAGGGGAGGGAATAAGGGAGTACTCCAGTCTAGAAAGGGAGTTAATTGTGCCAAATACTCCATCAGTGCCGAAATGGAGTAAAAAACAACATTTTGTGCCATCCGCCCCGCCGCCTAGCGTCTCGTCTGCTTCTGGTCAGTTGTCGGATAATGGCGGTGAGTGACGACCGCTTGGTTACCATCGTCGCTCGATCTCTGCTGACTTCTGCTCCTTCACGGGCGCCTGCCGCGGTACAAGATATCGACTTGTCGCCGTTTTCCGCTACAGTACGTTACATAATTGAATTGCTCCTGTGAAGCCTCCAGTGCTCTAACGATACCTGACTTTCCTTTGTTTGGGTCGCCACCCCGTTACAGCCCCCGCTTAGGCCTAATTCTCACAGGCTTTTTATAGTGTGGTTCTCGCAGTGTGTTGCAGCGGATTATGTGTTGCATGAACATGGAACTGTGATAGAATATAGTGTCAACGCATAGCTCTTGATTGAGCTCATGAGGCTACATTTTTCCTCAGCCATGTTTAAAATCCAAGCCTTAATGAAGTGGATATGAAAGCAAACACTACGATTCCAAACTACCATCAGGTGTATTTTCATCTTTTCTGCTCTGGTTTTGGGTCAAATATAGCGTGGTTCGTGACCGTGAAAACTACCCAGCGTCTCCTTGTCAGTTCTGAACTACTGATTATAATGTTACATCCCTTTATCTACGAACATGGCCAACCAAACGAGCTCGTGCAGCAAAAGGAGACGACAAGCAGACGACTCCTGCCGCGTACGCCGCCGCTGGGCTAGCAGACGGCGGAAAGAATGCGTGACGCGGGGTCACATTAGGGCAGCGCAGTTTCCCAAGTTGGGTTGCCGGCGGCCCGCAGAGCTACTGCCCGTTTCCGCCGCTGTCCGTGCTGTTAGAATGAGCCTGAATGAGGATAAATAAACATGACGCCATTTTTGGGCTCCATCTCTGTGGGTAGTAAAAAAATTTACTCCCTTTTCACTCCAAAATAACTCCCTTTATACTCCAAAATAACTCCCTTATATAAGGGAGTAAATAAAAAACACCATACCTATGGAGTAAAAAAAACCTCCGTTTGGGTCTGCGTTAGAGGACAAGCCATTTACTCCCTTTTGGGTGTTTTTTTGCTAACAGTGTAGTTTCATCTTCAGGGCAATGTACCCCACAGGTGACGGTCAGCAGACGTACCTACACTGTGACCTTCATAGCCCTGTAGCAATGCTTCCGAGACATGACCTTAAGCGTGGGCTTTTAGACTGAGCATCGAGAAATCATCGACCTTCAATTAAAGCCCATCATGTTTTCGATGGAAGAAGGCCTACATTCGAAGACTACACTGGAGCCTCACGTCGCGTTGTGTGTTCTCGATGAAGTGAGCGTTCCACCCCGGTCAAGCGTCATCGTCTCGGTGGGTGCCAGGTTTAGCAAGGACATCGAGGATGTAATCGGGGGAAACACGCAATTAATTTCATTCGTTCTCGAAATAGATAAGCTAAGGTGCAGGCGACGAACTTCAGCGTAGAACACTTAAACGCACGAGACACCTTCGCCCTCTCCGACCGATGCGCAGAAGATTCGGCTACCCAACAGAACCCACCCACTTCCAACATCAACCCAATCCAGCCCGGGAACAGACAGGATCATATACGCAACCTTTTTTAAAGTTACAGCGAGTGTCTCGTTGTCATCAAAAGTCCGACAAACGCCGATTGCCAAACAAGGAATTGTAACCGACGTACGCCCGACTTCTTCACAAAAGGCCCTACCGTGTGTCGCCGCGAGAACGCCAAGCCATCTGGGACCAAGTGGAAGAAATGCTTTGTGACGACGTCAGCCAGCCGTCGAGGAGCCTTTGGGCGGCACCGGTTGTTTTGGTAAGAAATAAGGACGGTACACTTCGGTTCTGCGTCGATTGCCCCCGCTTGAAAAGCATAACCAAAAAGGATGTCTAGCCCATCCCCCGCATCGGCGATACACTTGACCCACTCTGCAACGCCAAGTACTTCTCTTCGATGGGTCTCAAGAGCGGCAAGTGGCAAATAGAAGTCGATGAAAGAAACCGCGAGAAGACCGTGTTCATTACACCCGATGACCTATCCGAGTTCAGGGTGATGTCATTTGTACTCTGTTCCGCGCCAGCAACTTTACAATGGCTAATGGATACAGTATTGGCAGGTTTGAAGTAGAAGACTTCTCTAATATACTTAGATTACGTCGTTGTCTCCGTCTAGAACTTTTATGGCCACATAAATTGGCTCTGAAGAGTGCTGGAAACAAGCAAGTCGGCCAGGATAACCATGAAAGCAGAGAGAGAGAAAGAAACAGAAGGACGGAAAGGCAGGGAGACTAACTAGGCGATTCCCAGCAGGCTACCCTCGTAAGCAAGGATGGAGTACACCTGGACTCGCACAAAACAGCTGCTATCTGAGTTTCCGGCGCCTGCCGAGAAGAAAGCTGTGAGCAGAACCCTTGGACTGTGCGCGTATTACCGACGACCTGTCAAATTTTCGCGCATCGCCAAATCTTTGTCCCAAATGACAAAGGCAGATGGGCCATTTAAATGGGAAGCACTGCAAGCGGAAACCATCAAGGAACATCAGCATCGTTTACAGTCCGCTCCCGCCATCAGACATTTTGAGAAAAACGCTCAGACGGCCTAGGCGCCGTCATTATGCAGAAGAGCGACGGCGCGTATGCAAGCCGTTCTTTGTCAAAGGACGAGGCTAACTATTCAATGACCGAAAAGGAGTGTCTCGAGTTTGTCTGGGCTACGTCGAATCGAAATTCCGCCCCTACTTGAACGGACTACCGTTCAAGGTGGCCAGCGATCACCACGCACTGTGCTGGCTTGCCAATTTTGAAGGATCACTCCGGCTGCCTCGCTCGGTGGAGCTTCCGCCTCCAGGAGTTCAAAATCACCGTAGTCTACAAATTTGGTCGGAAACACACCGATGTGGACTGCCTGACTCCAGCCCCTGTCGAGTAGCTGGCGGAAGGCGACGGTGAGGATGCCTTTTGGGGACCGATAACCACCAGCGGCTTCGTGCAACGCCAACGTTCGGACCCCGACGTACAACTTGTCATCCGATAATTTGAAGGCAAGCCTTCTTCACCAACAGTAGCGTTAAAGCGTGTTTCTTTCTCTTTCTGTCTGCGAAATAGCATGCTCGTGGAGAAGAACATCGCTCCCTACAAGTCTGCGTGCCTCGTCGTCGTTCCGAACTGCTTACGAGAAGAAATTTTGCAGGCTTCGCATGACGAACTCAGGTTTACCCGCACTGTATGACGCACTGAAGATAAATAATACTGGCCCCGACTATTTGCAGACGGCGCACGGTATGTCAAAACGTGCCGTAAGTACCAACGACGAAAGGCGCCGCCAATCAGCCAGCTGGACTTTTGAAGCCCATACCGGCACCGAGCAAGCCTTTTCCACAGATTGGAATGATCTCCCGTCTCTTTCCAACGTCATCATCGGGCAACAAGTGGATCATCGTAACGACCGACAACATGAACCGCTACGCGGAAGCAAAAGCCTTGCTGAGTGGTACTGTGGCGGAAGTCGCAAATTTTTTTGTCGAGACCGTTTTACGTCACAGCGCCCCGGAAGCTCTCATCATGGATAGGAGAGCAACATTTACGGCCCACCTCACCCAAGCCATTTTGAACTATAGCCACACAAGCCACCGGTGAAATATACACTGCATACCATCCACAGACCAGCAGTCTTACAGAGGGTTCGAACAAAACTATCGCTGACATGCTCATCACATATGTGGAAGCCGAACACAAGACCTGCAGGATGCCATTCTTCGTTACGTCGTCTTTGCGTATAACACTGCGGTGCCGTTTAGGCTCATTTTTGGCAGGAAGGCAATCACTAAGCTCGACGCCATGCTCCCAAACGTCAACGATGAAGACATCGACTTCGCCGTCTACCTTAAGCGCGTAGAAGATCTACGACTTGCCGGGCTACGGATCAAGGACTAACAGTGTACGTACGCCCGACGCTACAATCTAAGCCCACGCGACACCGAATATGAGCTCGATGAGCGTGTGTGGGTGTAGACGCCCATTGATTTTATATTTTGTAAATAGTATACAAAGCTCTCCCCTGTCCTTTCTTGCTGTCGCTCCCTTCTATACTTCTCCTCACTATCCTCTCCCTTTCCCTTTCATTTCCGCCGGCTGCAGCTCGGGTTCTTAAGATATTAGATGGCAATTGCCGCGGCCGGCAACACTCTTTTGCTTCACTTTTTTATTTAAAAAAAAAGCAACTACCACCACCAGGTCCCCGATGGAGTTCCAGCATCTTAGCGGGGGTTTTACGCCGAGAGTTGTGCATGTTTTTGTCTTCTGTGTTTACTTATTTTTTTGCATTCCTTTATTTTTGCTGTCAAGCATGAGCTGATGCTTATTTGGGAGAGGCGTAAGGCCGCTTATCTTTGTGCTGTTCGTTCACGCTCAAAGCCGCTGGTATGCGGCTTTATCGTTTTCTTTGTGACGCAAGATGCGACCAGACTTATGTCAGTTTATCGTGGCCACGCGAAACTCCTTCCACATTTCTCCAGATAGTTGTAGTTCGATTTCTGTTATCTCGGAGGTTCTTTGCCAGCTTTCGCCGTCCAGAACTGCAGGCATTCCTTTCCACGACCGCCGAATCATTGAGTTCATTGTGGGCTCGAGTCAACACAATAAACAGTTTCTCTCAGAAGCGTTGTTGTTGCCTTCGCATCTGTCGGACTGCTGTCACCTGTACGTGACAATTATGGCGTTGCAAGACACTGCTGGCCTGTGGACCCGCGAGCTCCGGAAACTGTTTGTGCCGCGAGCGTTCCGACCTATACTCGGCGTCGAAGGATGCCAGCCTCGTCGCGGACGCGGGGCTCATGTTCGGCGTTCGGAAACGCGGACGTCAATGCCCAAGGACGCTGCCTTCCGAGAATGCGCGGCTTGGTCACGTGGACACGGCGTTCGAGAACGCGACCGTCAGCGCTCAGGGACGCTTCCTTCCGAGAACGCGCAGCTTGGTCACGTGGGCACGGCGTTCGAGGGAGCGGCAGTGAATGCAGGGGAGTCAACGAGGAGAGTCTTCCTCCAGCAGCGGAAGAGAGCAGCTGCTCGGGGAGCCAGTCTGTACCTTCGAAGGGCCTAGGGCCCTCTTTTCTTTTGGGTCAAATTCTATGAATAAAGACCCATTTCCTAACCTTCACCGAGTTCACAGCCCATACCTCGCAACACAATGTATAGACAATGCTGGGTATGCGGAAAAATGTAGGCCTTGGCGGGTGCATCTAATAAATCTTTAGTCGAAATCTAGAGCAGTTGTATGGTTGCTGGTCACTCTCTTTTTGTCACGCGTGTTCGTGCTAAGCGCTTGTAACTATGTATGTGCCTCTTTTGTCAGTGAAGTCACGCGCTCTTCTGTATTCTTCGAGGCCTTTTAGTTTTCCACTTTTTTTGGCTATTTCGCTGTCATAAAAGAGGGCGGCCAGTGTTTAAGTAATCGTCCACGGGCTGTTAAAGGGCCACTGCCCAGGGTCAGGAGGAGGAGGAGGATATAGAAGAGGAAAGGCAGGGAGGTTAACCGAAATAATAATCCGTTTGCTACCCTACACGGGGGGAAGGGGGTGAGGGGATAAAAAAAAGAAAGAGAAAGGAGAGTAACAGAAAATTGAAGTCACTATAAAACGTCACTGTTCGTTAAAGTCACAGCCTATCGTGCAGGCCAGAAGTTCTCAAGAAGCGGAGCAGTGCCTTGCAGGCCTTCTCCGCCGACGACCGCCGCGGCCAGGGGCGGATAATCTTCATTTCCGTGAAAGGGCGTGTATCTAGGCGCTCCAGCGCACGGCTGAGAGACTGCCTTTCGGTGGTGTAGGCAGGGCAGTCACAAAGAATGTGGGTTATGGTCTCGTCTTGCCCGCAGATGGAACATGCAGGACTATCAGCCATACCGATTAAGAATGAGTAGTGATTGGTGAACGCTACACCAAGCCAGAGGCGACACAGCAAAGTTTCTTCTCGTCGTGGTAGGCCTGATGGTAGCCGGAGCTTCAGGTCTGGGTCCAAGGATTGTAAACGGGAATTGCAAAATTGGCCGGAATTCCACGCGGCAAGCGTGATGTCCCGCGCAAGTGCGCGAAGCCTGCTCGCTGCATCCGATCTCGAAATGGGGATCGATACAAAATCGCCGTCGTCGTGCGCAGTTCGCGCGACCTCATCCGCGCGGTGATTACCTGCTATGCCTCTGTGCCCCGGTAGCCATTGGTAGATAATGTCATGCCCTTTGTTGATGGCAGAGTGATGTAGCTGTCGAATTTCTGCGACCAGTTGTTCATGGGCTCCACGGCGAAGAGCAGCTTGTAAGCCTTGGAGGGCAGCTTTCAAATCGGTGAAAATAGACCACCGCTGAGGGCGCTGCTGACTGATGCATTCAATGGCGACACGAAGAGCGGTGAGTTCTGCACCCGTCGAAGAAGTGCGGTGACCTGTCCTAACTCTAATTTCTGTAGTGCTTGCGGGTATGACGACGGAGCCAGAAGAAGATATAGGGTTCACTGAACCGTCGGTGTAAACGTGCACCCGGTTTGCATGGTGCTCATGTAAATATTCAAGGGTGACTTGTTGTAGTTCTGTCGGCGATAAGTCTATCTTCTTCCTGATGCCAGGTATCGAAAGAAGCGCACGGGGATTATGCAGGCTCCAAAGTGGCGAGGACGGTCTAGAGGCAGGTGTAAACTGGGACGGCAGAATGGCGGGATGTACGTCAATGACGTCTGTAAACGATGTGCGCGGCCTGGTAATAGGAAGACTGGCAAGATGGTGAGATGGAACCCGGGAAATGTGCCGGAAATGTGCCCTCAGTGCGTCAACTGTTAAGTAGGTAGGGATTGGATGCTCCTGGGCGATAAGTACAGATGCGGCCGTAGAGGCACATTTTGGCAATCCTAGGCAAGTCCGGAGAGCTTGAGCTTGAGCGCTCTGCAGACTTCGTATGTTTGTTTTTCGAATATTTCCAAGTACAGGGAGGCTGTAGCGAAGAAATCCCATGAATAAGGTGTTGTAGAGCTGCATTTTTGAAAAACAAGCCCACTGCATAGATGAGGCATCGGAGATAACCTCTGCAAAATACTAGAGCCATGCGCGCCCCGAAAAGCTGCGAAAATTCAAATCGAAGCCCGCTCGTTCTTTCCTTCAACAAAAACGGCCCGCCCCACTACTCTGAACCCCGTTGACGTCATGGGGGGTTACTTGCGCTAAAGGCACTCCATTGGTGCATCGTTCTGACTGACGGGAGAAGGTTGGGCGTAGCCTTGGCGTCGCGTCGTCTGCACAACACTTTCCGCAGCGCCTTCTGTTCTGGCTCATGCCTACAAACCCGCATGAAGGAACAAAAAAAAAAAACTGCGGAGGGAGCGTGCGGCGACAGCCTTGAACCCTAGCCATAAAAAGGAAAAAAATAGTAAAACTGAGGGAGTTGGTTCGCCCCCCCACCGTGATCACGTCACGAGACGCTCTGCGTGCGCGCTCCCTTCTCAGTTTTTTTTTCTTCTATGCAAGCCCCCAAAACAAGGTTTTAATTAGTAGTGCAGCAGAGCCTTTCCCTCGCTCGCCCACTTGACCGCCCCGCACAGACACCGATTATCCTTCATGCATCTTGCGTACGCCTTGACTCCAACGAACAACATGGGCTTCGGAGCGGAGAAAAGACACAAACACACAGAACACAAACACACATGAAGAAAAGAAAACGGGCGGTTGCCGGGCCCGCACTTCGCCGTGTGTTTCGAGCAGAACCGACTTCCGCCCCTCCGCTCGTGAAGCGGTGGGGAGGCCTAAAAAAAAATGAAAAGGTGGCTCGCTAACTGGGAATGACAAACAGATGTATGAAAGGATGCGCTCGCTAACAAGTCTAGGTGGTCGAACCGATCGCGCCTCTCGATCTTTCAGTGTGCGCGCCCGTAGCCCCCCCCCCCCCCCTCCCCTCGAACAGACCCAGCAGCAAAAACCAAGAAAAGAATTCTATTGAAGGCGGGGCCATGACGTACCATGTGACGCACTCCACAGACACCACGCCTCCGGCTTACATCGGAGAACGAAGGGATGATTTTGCCTTGCCGAGCCTATTCGACGAGGAGCGGGAGAGACAAATTTCGAGGAGGGAATGGAAGGAGAGGAGGCTCGCTCAAAGTGAGGTAGAGAGTGTTTGCGACCATAGGGTGGGCAGGGGCCCTTTAAGATCGGCGTTAGCCAGTTTTGCTTGGAAGCAGCCAGCACACATGTGTCTCCTGGGTGGCTCCTAGTACCTGCTTTCTACTTGGCGACGGCTGCTTCAAGGTCTGCCGTAATGGACCGTGAGGAGAGGGCCTGGTCCTCATGTAGCTTCAATCAACGGGCTTTGCTTCGTTGGAGTGCGGCAGTCTTTGACTGAAAGGAACATCGGGCTGAACTGGGGGCACAAAAGCGCCTAATTTCCTGTGTGGCCCCACGTGCCGACAGCCAACGCCGAGAGCAGTCGGGCGTTATCTTCCCCAATGATCGCGACAAGGTCTGGAGACGAAGGTCATGTTTTTGGTGTTGCCCTCCTGCCTGCCCCACGAGTCGGAGTTATTAACCGCAGGTTTCGGCAACACGTGTCTACCATCAGCTGGCCATGGAACAACCCGTGCTGACCTACCGAAGCCTACGTGACTTCGCCGGCATTCTCCTCACTGAAGCTCAAATATTGTGACAGGGGCGTGGGCACAAGTGAGAGAGTGAGGCTGTGCGCGAAAGTGCACGTTCAGGCCACTCCTTCCGGGGCGAGGCCGTCCTCTATCTAGGGACTCTAGGGAATGAGAGCCCTATTTAACTCGGCTGTGAGTGTGGCGGAGAGACTCCTGTTGACTCTCCCATTTGCTCTTACGCTTGTAAAAATGTAAATAAACCCACTCGTAATCTTCCTCCCATCACCTAACACATTGACTCGACGGCACTCCTGTCCTGGTGGTGGGAACGGGCGTCGGCTTGACCGCGGTTCCGTCAAGCAGCAGTAACAACTAGTAACAGCGACTCCGAACCCCCATCTCCAACAGGGCCTAAGCAGTAATGGGTCAACTCCATATGCCACTATAACATCGAATACTTAAAGAGTATAAAAGCTACTACGCTTTCAATTATAATTCCTTACAAGTTCATCAGCTCATGAAAGGCGCTCCGCGTGTAAAATGATAATGAGTCGAAAGCGTGACGAATGAAAAGAGACGCCAGCCAGGACCGACTGCATTTCCCAGGTCACAAACTAAACACGCATAACCACTGGTTTTCTCATTAGATGGTAGCAAACATATGAGGAGTATAAGTAATGTAAGCCATGTGACTTCCTCAAAGGTGCGGGACAAATGCTACAACCGTGGTTGCAGGACAAACTCATAAGCTGACTCACCCAGGAAGCCTTGCTCAACTTGGTGGCAGTTCAACCGCCGCTGGTTTTTTGAAGACCTGAGAAAATATAACAAGTGCGAAAAAAATGGGAAAAGGCGATATTCTTGAATATCGACACCACCTGTAAGCATCCCATATCTGGCCCTTGAAATAGATTGCCTGGAGCGAAGCGCATTATTTCTTGGATTCTCGGAAGTAGTGGTGTTCTTTTAACAATTTCTCTCTTCTTTTCTCCTTGCTTTCTAGACAAAGTAGTGGGCCCGTTTTTATTCTTTTGCTTTTTAATTTCAGCACACCATGCAGATAAGTGCTCTGAGACCAGTTCTAGCGCTTAAGCAAACGGCTTGAAATTTCATATTTCGCACCCTTCTCACTCTTTATTGGCGCGAGCGCGTATACCGCACGTGTTCAGTTCAAAAGGAATGCACGACAACGAGGCAAATATCTTGTGTTGTTTTCAACCTTGATTTATCGTGGCCTCTGCAGTTATGCAAACCGCCATCCCAAACTGCTTTATTCCTGCAAATGATGCATGGCTCGGACGTGCTGGCTGAACATTTAATGTTTGCTTCAAAACACATGAAAATGAAACATTGGAAGTGATCCTTTATTCACACAGGTGTGAACACGAAGGAGTCTGCGCTTCCTCGCCACAGATTTATCTGCAGACAGTTTTGTGTCATTTTAAACTGCTGGGCTTGGCGATGTTTCAGCTGCTACCGCTGGCGGCCCACGAAGCAGCCCACGTGCTGGCGAGCTGATCGCTAGGCGATCGTCCGGCTGTCTGCTGAGAGAGAGAAGAAAGGATTGTGTAGTGATGTCGGCAAAGTGGTACTAGGAATATTCTGATGCCGGCCGAACCCTGGCCCGCGGATCCCGCAGCCGCTTACAGAGCCCGTATCTAGCTACAGCAGCGGTGTCCTGGGACCCCCGGGTTTCTCACGCCTCCGCTGCTATCCAAGAATCGCGATGTTTGGCCTCAGCAGACGTAAACAAGTGCCGAGCGCGGGCGACGCACCCGTGGAGCCAGGCGAGAGTCGTAAAGCAATGCCACGCCACTGTTGAGATAAACAAAGCATGGGTACGCGGCAAGAATAGAGGTTCGGAGGCGAGTGTGTTTGAACAGAGCAGCGACTGTGCCCAGTGGAAAGTTCAGAGCTACCGCGGTCGCCCGAGAACTCCGCGTATTTCAGGGCAATCGTGCGCAGCTGGCTCATTTATAACGGCTTACGAGCCATAAGTGTGCCGTGCGCGGCCACAACCGGGACGCTGCGGTGAACCGCATTTTTTGTATTTTTTGCATTACTTGGAAATGAGACAAAATAATGTATGACACTTATTGAACAACACCTACATCGTCTTGTGAAACTCCTAATGGAAGCCTCTCTCACCTGCGACCGGACCAACAAAGAAGAGCACTGAACATTACTGACTGGGTTTCTATGGGTTGTTGGAGACGGAGGGGCCCTGGTGATTACTGACTCGTTCAGCCCCGCAGGTCCCGGCTCTCAAGGACGGTGTCGAACACCGTTATGAAGGAAACTGTACAGAAGGTTTATTTTACATATTTACAGTCGAGAAGAGAGTGCTCCGGTCACAAAACAACATCCCGCTAAATAGGCTTCGGATTTCCTAGATCCCTGACTGGGGAATAAAGTTCGGAGATCGATGACCAATCAGGTGGGCAGACGTGGACGCTGGTGGTACCACCCACGGCAGGGGTGGTGCTGGGCTCTCTCGCTCTCTCGCAGCTCGGCCGATGGGAAGGGGTAGAGAATGACTCATCAAACACTGATGTGTCAATTTGACCCCTGCGGCAAGTCTTCTGTTCGTTGCCTTCGTAAGAGAGAAGTTTCCCGCAGTCTCCCAGCAGGTGAATGAACGTCCTCGAACTCCCCCGCCGGACGCCCGAAACACAAAACCTTCTTCGAGGACACAGCCACCTTTCAATCAACAGCAACCGCTTGACCTTGCGCTGCAGCACTCCGTCCGGTGACCCGAGGACAGACTCCGCCACTTGCCGCCGCCGCCTCTGCTTCCGCCGCTGCTGCCGTCGCCAGCTCTCACCGCATCTTTGTTCACGATGACTCACGTCTGGTACTAATTCTTCCCAGGCCCGTGTCCTCCAATCTTAACAGGGTGCAACAAGTTCCACACGAATGATTTAATGTAGAGGTTGCTCGCCGAGTTTTTCTTGCCCACTGATTTTGAGCGGAATTGCCGAAAGTGTCCCTACACTGAGAACTAGTAGAAGAAATGCACAGAAGCGATCAGCACTGGCAAGAGTTCAATCCTGTCACCACAAGCGACGCAATTTGTAGCTAGCGGAGTACATTCGCAATCAAGATGATGTGGCAGAATGTATGCTCGTTTTCTTCGCTGCTTCTGTCCACTTGGTGGCCCGCAGGACGTTATTTCCCCAATGAACCATCGGTGTTCGATGTATATACGAAGGACATTCGCTACCGGATGTTCGGTTGACCGATGGACGCCAAGCTCAATCTCGAATAGAGAATGCGGACATCCCTGGGACCGTCGCGTGCAAAAAAAAAAACATGGCCGAATGAACGTCCATGTGCGTTGACGCCAGGCATTGCGACGTCCTTCGGATGTCAAAATTAGGATACAAGTTTCCCAGCGACGTCCATGGCACGTTCCACATCGCATTTCACGTGAGGGGGGCGCGACATCGCTGTCGACATGAGCTTACCTCGTCTTTTCACATGCTCATTTTATGTTTATGTTCACTGTTATTGTCCCCCCTGCTATAATGCCCCTGGGCGCTGCAGGTACTTGTATAAAAAGTAAAACATCCGCTAGGCGTTATTGTTCGGATGCTCAGACCTCCGTCGAACAACCTCCCACACGGCCACTCACGTCCGACGGAAGCGCGACGGCTATCACGCTTCGGAGTTTCGGATGTCCGTCGGAAGTCCCATTTTTTTATTCCTCAGACAACCCCCGGACGTCCTTCGGACCATCCCATGCAAAACAGCGGATTATGTGTAGTTGATCGGATGGACATCCGAGCGCGGACATACGGACATTTCTTGAGCTATCGCAGGATAGCATGCATATTTAGGTTATTAAATCCGTTTCTGCATGCTTTTTGCCGCAGGACCGCGGCAGGCCACTATTTTCATTAAGAACAAAAATAACTAGCAATAAGGACAACGAAAAATCATTCATTGTGCGAGATGGCTGCTTGCGAAACGATAAACACGACAGACAATATACACATACAGCAAATTACATAATCACCGAAAAACACAGCCACGGTGATCTAGCCACGTACAAAGCTCAGCACGTTTGTCTAGAATTCTCGAGTGGTAGTATGCAGAGTGTATGAAGTGAAATTTTACGCAGCATAAGAGTGAAGTGCTTGTTCCTGCACGGGGTTGCATTCTTATCCGGCTGTACTCAAGCGCGAATATTTCTGAAATTCAGTACCTGGTCTGACAATTCGCTTTCATACCTCCACAAAGCGCCGCTCGAGCGCTCCAGAGAAGCGTGCTCACTTTTCGCGCATTCCAGATGAGTTATGCCGTAGTGGCTTGGTGTCTACGATGGTACGACGCAGGCAAACTTTTTATAGTGAAGTTTTTTTTTCAGTCACCAGTATTGACCACACCAGGGCGCATTTTAACACATTTGCTTCCCTTCAGTAACCACTATCACAAGAAATGTTCGACTGCACTACTTCAGTGTACAGAGAAGCCTAATGGCAAATTGCTTCTTTCTCTTACTCTCGAATGTTTTTTCCTGAAAACAGATGTCAGCTACAAATGCGCGAGATGCTGATTCGTCGACCTCAAGAGCCACACCGTCGAACAGCGCTTGACGACGACAAAAAAAAAAGAAAAAAGAAATCGAGCGCGCAAGCACACAGCCACAAAGACCGCTGGCCATATGGGTCGTTTACTTCAGCGCGGCTCGCGATTGGCTTTGGCAGCTTTTGGCTAATTGGCGACGGTACCATTGCCCTTTTTCTTTTACGCCAGCCTTTTGCGATGAGGAAAAAAATTAAAAATGAGGTGTAAAAGTATGGTTGTAGAGTTTAAAATCGTAGTTTAGCGTTGGCAATCACTAGAAAGCATTTTTTTTTATTCAAGGAAAAGCAGTATAGGATTCAAGTCAAGTCTAGCAAGAATCTGATAAATGTAAACAAACATGTTGGACCAAAATTAAAGTGCTCTAGAATACTGGGGCACTTTGTCAACATAAATCGTTCGGGTTGTTCGACGCTCGCTTTTTATTTATTGCGCACATTAATCTTTTGGCATACAAGGCTTGATGCTGAGACGCATGTGTCCCCATGCGTGCATCTGGTGGGCGGTTTGGGTGGTAGCTGTGTTTGCGTAGATGCCAGTCGCCCACTACACTAAGTCCAGAGCAAGCTGCCAAAAATGGCTAAGCATTGCCTCCGGCTGAAGTGGGGCAGAAATGACATGTCAGTGGAGGGACCTATGATGTTTAGGATGCATCACAGCGCCTACTCGAATTCTGAGTGCAACCTGACCGCTGGGAAGGTTGCTTCCACGCGTTGGATTTAATGAACGATTGGAGCGCCGCAGAGATTCTTTTTGTAAAAGGGCTGTGTCTCCATCTGAAATGTTGCTCACTTACACAAAAAGAAGGCTTCTTAACAAGCACTGCCACCGCAGACGTACCGAATATGAAAAGAGCGCGGCGTGTGTGATCAAGCAGCTGTGCTAAAGAATGAATTGCAGACAATGCCATGCGCTGCTCTTATAGCTTGCAATATGGATAAGTTTTTCAGCAGAAAACTTAAGTGCTGCAAAGCGCAAGAAATAGACTAAACGTCGCCGAGCTGATTCGAGCTTCTCTTAATATGCGTCCTCACTGGGCAGCTCTCTCTAATCCTCCAAGCCTCCTTCAGCAGCCAGAAACGAAATAATGTATACCGGTTTACTGCTGACTGGCAAAGAGATTTTTCGATTGTGCCCGCATTTCAAAATCGGTTCGAAGAAGGACGATCCTCGTAAGCCCACCGGAAATCCGAATTCGGATGTCCGGATTCGGCTTCGGATGTACGGACCTTAATCGGACGTCCGTCGGACAATATTGGCCGTCTGAGCTGTCATGTCCTGGACGTCCGGAAACGGACTTTTCTTGGAACATTTTGTGGCAGCTGCTTGCTTCCGTCAATTTTCGCAGAACTCCTTGTGCGGAAATAAAATTGACTCATCGGTTGATTGTTTGACTGATTTATTGAATGATTTATTCAATCATCGATTCATTGATTGAATGAATGATCCCTGCATTGATTGATTCATTCATTCACTAAAATCATGACTGAGAAACATTGTGATTTGGATCAATTTCGCCCAGTCTAAAGGAATTAAGTTCAAACTGGGTGCCCAACTGACGAGAAATTCAGCGCCCAATTTGGATGCCACCTGGTAACTAGCGCCGAAAATCGCCGCTACATTTCCCTCTATACTTTGACACTCTCGGCCTGAAACGACCATTTCTGGTGTAGTTAAGAAAATAAATATTTGAATTTGAGCGATGTCCTTCGGCGTTAATACACCGTGCTCCATGCTACGCACATAAAAAATAAAAAACAAGTACTTGACTTACATGCAGTCTAGCTTGGTATTCAAACTTACCACATGCTTCGTGCATTTTCTCGGGACGTGGCAAACAGCTACACGCGCGCGAAAAAAAAAATGGTTTGTTGGAAAGTGGAAAAAAAAAACTCAAGTGGGCCAGCATTACATGTTCGCACGGCCTGAAGAGTTTAAATTAAAAAGAACACAGCTGCAAGAGAAGCTCACCGCCCACAGCGATGCTGTCCTGGTCGAGCCGGAAGCCGCTCAGCCCCCCGGGCGTGTGCCGCAGGGCGTCGGCGACCTCCCGAGCTCCCGGGTAGGCAGAGAGCGCCCCGTAGCGGTTGCGGCGCCGGCGCCAAAACAGTGTGAAGTCCACCTCGACGCGTACGCTGTCGCGGCCCGGCCGCAGAAGACACCTGTCGTAGTCCAATGAACGTGCACTACATAGTAAAGAAAGGTCCGAGCAAGACGTACGTCCCATGCATGACATTTCAACGGTGTGAGCGTAGGCCCATCAATACTAGAGCTCTGAAAAGCTAGTCTGATTAATTTCGTCTGCAGATCCTTTGAACGGCTATTGGTCAAACTGGTTAGAATACATTTAAGGAAAAGGAAGAATAGATGACACGGACACGCACCATTAATGCTAATGCGACCAGCACTCGCTGCACATACAGTTCCAGGCGCGTTGAGCGTGCCACATGACTGCGTCGTCGCCATGTCTGGCAGAAACTGGCAATGCCTAACGCGCGCTTTCTCCTACAGAAGCTTAACCGCCGTAAAAAGAAGAATGAAAAGGACAAGTAAAAGCGAAAGCAGGTGATGCCTTACATACACCGGGTATCCCACAACATCAAAAAAGTGGCGAACCGTTATGGCGTCAGGATGGTTTTTTCGGCACCAATTAAGCTGAGTAGCGTCTGCCCTTTGATGCCGACAGAAAAAGAGAACCAGGCCGCAGTGCTATACTAAGCACGAAAAGAAGTTCACAAAGTGCGATTCAGGCCTAGTCTACAAAATTCCCTTCACCTGCGATAGAGTTTACATTGGGCAGACTGGTAGGTGTCTCAATGAACGGGCACACGAACATAAATTGGCAGTAAAAAACAATATGGGAGGTCATCTGGCACATCATTGTAATAACTGCGAAGGGAAGGGTAAAGGCAAGAAAAAATTGCCTTGCATCCCAGTTTTGCGGAGCACTACTTTTTTGTTTAAATCAAGAGACAAGACGGAAAGGGAGGTCGTAGAAGCCTATCACAGTGTAAAAAATGGGGGAAATTTTGTCAGCACTCCCGTCTATTTCGCTTTCACTGAGTGAAATCACGTTTTTAGAAGCCACCTATAATTGTATCACTTGTGTCCTAATTTTGTTCCTAAGATGTACTTCAAGGCGGGAAATGTAGTTTTATCTGGTTTTATGCTCACCTTTACACTTGTTCTTCGTTGGCTTCCATATCGTGGTTGTTTTTTCACTCCTCATTCCATTCCTTTACCTGGCTTTAATTTTCACCTTTGCTCTCATTTGTTGTTTCCATGCTCTCATGCCGGTTTTTGCATATGTCACACCCTGATTTTATCGCGTTTTCATACTTTTTTTTTACTCTTGTTGTATGTTGGGACACCTGAATCGTCACTTCGAGTATTTTTCACCCTCTTTACTCAGTTGGTTTTTAGGTTCCTTACTAGTGTTTAATCGTTTTCTTGAGATGGAATTTCTGGGGACATGCTGACTGAGTGCTAACTGGTTTATCGGCCGTTCTGCAACGTAAAAAACTGATCAATGTGGTATAGATTTTAATCTGGTCTTGTGTGGATGGTTATGATTATGACGGTTATGGGCTTAGGTTCATCCCGTGTACAGCGTTTGCTTTTCGGTCTCGAATAAGCAGTTGGAAGTATGCGCCTGTGTTGTTTTTGTTCCTCGTTCTCCTGTCGTGTCCCATTCGCGCAGTACTAACCCTTTTTTCTCCTTTCGCCGCCGCATTTCTTCTCTCTTTCGTGCACGTGCGCACAGCTCTCGCGCTGCATGTATCGTCTGCAGCGCGGCTCCAAAATTATCTGAGAGCTATCTGGGAAAGTGAACTTGAAAAAGCCTAAAAGCTCTGTGGAGCAGACGATTGTCAACGACTCAGAGAGAAATGAATTTCACAAGTCAACTTCGAGCACTGCGAGTAGAATCTCGGTTTCACTGACGTAAAACTTTCTACGCTGTGTTTAGCGGGGGAGGGGGGGGGGGTCGAACTGCAAGCGCGCGCTGTGGTATCGTGCGCTCGGCGCACTCTCGTAAATATCGCGGTCGTGAACACGCATTTGAAACCTTCTACTGAGTATTTTATGTTACGATACTTTTAAGCAAGTTGCTGCCGCGGTGGCTCAGTGGTTATGGTGCTCGGCTGCTGACCCACAAGACGCGGGTTCGATCCCGGCCGCGGCGGTCGAATTTCGATGGAGGCGAAATTTTCGAGGCCCGTGTACTGTGCGTTGTAAGTGCACGTCAAAGAACTCCAGGTGGTCCAAATTTCTGGAGCCCTTCTCTACGGCGTCTCTCATAGCCTGAGTCGCTTTGGGACGTTAAACCCCATAAAACCAACCAAGACCAACTTTTAAGCGAATTATTTCACCTTAATTTTTGCGAACTACGCGTTCTCGAAATATTGTGGCAGAGGTGCAAAATTGAATATAGCTACAAAAGTACACCGCGTCATGTTACCGAATATTTATAGAGGAAAGTTTTGAAAAGCGACTGCCCTTCAAAAACAGCGGCAAATATCTACGACGTCTCAGTCTCATTCCTTTTTCTCACTGCTGGAGTGACCATGCCAGCAAAAGCGGGTGCTTTCCATTCGAGAAGTAAGATGCACCTGCAAAGCTAATATTAAAGCCCACTGCAAGCACGAAGCTGTGGCGTGCTTTCATGTAAATGGCCACGAAGTAAATTCATGCACCAGCTATCGTCAGAAATGGGGCTAGTCAAGGGGGAAGAGGCGCCTTTCAGAGGATGCTGTCACATTCTGGAGCAGTTTAATAGGTGCATCGCGTATATTGGTGCTGTCTGCATTGTTGTGGTAGCCCACGATGCAGTCCTCTTCTTTCAACGCGAAAATACCTCTTGTGTGTTGTGTTGTGTTTTATGGCACATAGGCAGCAAAGGCCATCATGCGCCAAGCTCAAGAACATAGGAGAAGTATTGTGTTGAAGTTTCAGTGATGTGAAAAATTATCGGTGGTGTAGAGGACCTAAAAAGTTTCTACTACCTAGCAATAACACAGGAAAAGAAATTTTGTGACGGCTAATTATAAAATTCAAGGGGGCACTTTGTTGACCTAACGTGTGGTGAGGCCAAAGCCTTAAGAGCGATGTTGCTGCTTGTGTCACTGATGTGTGGTTAAGAAGTTAAGCTTCGCCTATAAGAGTGGAACCTGATAGCGTCTTGCAACGCTGCCAGAGAGTCCACAGAACGCCATCGCCCATTGGGCTTGCAATAAACAACACTACAATTGAAGTGGTTCCCCATTTTAAAACACTAGGGGTCATTTTTTCAGAAAATATGTCGTGGGACGACCACATTACCTACCTCTCCGGGAAGCTCTCGCGTACGACTGGCTATTTGCGTCGCTACTGTTCATCGTTTCCCACATCAGTTAACGTATTGTTATACAATTCCCTTTTTTCCTCGGTTATGAATTATGGCGCGCTTGTCTGGGGAACCACAACGCTTGATAATATTAATAAACTTTTGCGTTTACAAAAACGTGCTATCCGCATTATTGCAAAAGTCCCTCGTTATTCACACACAGTCGAATTGTTTAAGAAATTTAACATAATCAGTACAGAGTCTTTATATTCCTATAGACTAATCCGTCACTACAAATCAGAAATAATTAAACACGACAATTCTTTAGCAGTGCTAGCCGCACTTGCTGCGAACTATCCTGTGTATTGTACACGAAATCCGGAAAAATGGAAAGTTGATGTATGCCGCACAAATTACGGGAAACAAATGTTGAAATATCGTCTGCCAGCTGTCCTGAACGAACTCTCCGGTGATGATAACCGAGACGTCCTCAACAAATCGTTCAGAGATCTACGCAGCATGTTTCTGTAACAAAATAATTGTACGTGGCGATAAAGTGAATTTCTTTGTTTTTGTTTGTGAAATAAGCACGGTTACAGAGATGTGTGTTATTTTGTTCTCGTTTTTCTTCCCTTCACTTCCGTGCCGTGCATTTTTTATACTTAGCCAGCTTTGTGCACTACATTTTTTCATGATCCGGACACCTAAAATTTTGTTTGCCTTTCGTTATCTGCATTTTTCGTTTTTTTATTTTGTGCGCCTTTCTGCCTAGTGGGCAGCTGAGTTTTCTGCAAATTCACTGCCTGTATTTGAAACATTCCGCGTATTCCACTGTATGCCTTGTAAGGGGCACGGACCTCGTCAAGTCACCTTTGGCTTTTTGTCCGTGCCCCTAAGCATCTCAGGATGTTTGAATAAATTGATTTGATTTGGCTGTACGCCTTGCTCGAGGGTAAATTTTTTTTAGGAAAGGAAATGTATCTCTCTCGCATATCTCGATGGACACCTGAACTTCGCCGTAAGGGAAGGGAGGAAGATCGGAGCAATTAGTCATTTAGTCATTAAGTACAATGATATAATCATGATATAATCTTTCGATTGCGCCCGACTAATTATCGATTGGCTATTGATTGGCATATGCCCATGTAAGGCATGCATCCAAAACACGGACACATTTGCTAACGCGTCTTGGTCACGACAGTATGAGGCATTAAAGGCTTTCGCCTTAAAAGCTTTAAAGGGTCAGGTAGCCTTAGCAGCTATCCTTGGCTGGGCAAGGATCTCAAGGCTCCCAACCAGTCAAATAGAGACCTCAGCCTTCTTCTCAGGTATGAGAAAGTGGCTGAGGTATATCGAAAACAAGACAGGCACTGGGTCAGAATTTACAGTTTATCAAGAAAACCAGGTTCTCTCAAAAAGCTCAAAACACAAGACATGCCAATATTGCGTTATGACCTAAAAGCAGCAAAAATGCTTTTCCTTCTGTTTTGGGGGTTTTACATATGAATATAAAATGCGGTTTACAATAAGTTCATATTCGAATTTTTCATAAAATGGTTTATCTTGTTTTGTCGTCAAAAAGTTGTGAGTAAGGTGTGTGTGGCCTCTACAGAGACGGTAGAAAATTACTTCCTTGAAACGTTCCTGGCGCACAGGAGACTTCCATTCAGCGCAAACTGGCTTTGCCAAATGTAGTTTGTTATTTACTTCGTTGTTCCTAGCTGACTGCCATTTTTTCTTTAATTTATGTTGTACTAGGTTCACGCTATCGTTAAAGGGCATATTTACTTTACTTCCTTGACACGAGCTTGTGGAGCGTACATATCTGCTCTCTCGTTGCCTTTTTTTACGACTTGACTCGGGACCCAGCACAGTTCTATGTTTTGTCCTTGAGCTGTGGCAGTTACTACGTCGTGTATGTTATGACGAAGTAGAGGAGTGATTGCGTTTCCAGAGTGGAGAGCTTTGAGTACGAGTCTGTTAAATAATACTGCAAATGAGGTTCTCGTTTACTGTTTTTTCTATGGCCACATGAACTGCGTAGCATTCGGCAGTGAAGACGGATGCGCGCTGTAGAAGTCGTATCTTTTCCTCCGAATTCCCTCGCGCCACTGCGCTTCCTTCGTAAACGTCCGTTTTTGAGCCATGTGTATAAAAGTCCGTAGAACTACTCTATTTTTCTTCCAGTGTAATGGATTCTACGGAACTGTATAAGGGTGAAATCGCATATTGCAGGGAGATTGCACCAAGGACGTAGTGGGTGTCGTCTTTACGCCATTCCAGATAACGTGTCGATTGCGCTGAGGTTTTGGGACATCTCTTCAAATCATAAGAGCAGTGGTTTGGCAGTCTGAGGCTTGTTGTTTGGGATTGTGTCCATCGCCTCACTAGCGTCGATGGAGTTTCCCGGAGAACAAGCGGGTTTAGGGCGCGGCTTCTCCCGAACAGGGGGGCTCTTTTTTTCGGGGTGGCTGTCACGATATTTTGTGGGCGGCTAGATGTTTGGTTGGCGCCGAAATTTTAATTAATCGGGCCAACCTGCCCACCACTCCACTCTCCGCAAGTTTGGAGGGGGAGGAGCGACAAACTTCTCCACCCTAGGTGCAAAAGATGAGGTTCGTCTGCTGATCGGCGATAGGGGCCACGCCTGATTAGCCGTTGACCAGTGGCACGAGGCGTAGGCACGTTTATTAACAAACCCCTCTGTACTTCGGTAAAGAACAAAGACGTAAGGTTACAAAACAACGCCGCATTACATATTGTGTCAATACGCGAAGAAACGCAATGAGAACACAATCAACTATCAACAGGGAAAAGGAAACATCAAGGCCATCACTATACAGCACGTTACGACCACAAAGCAATACTGTACAAAAGGTTACGACGAGAAAAAGCGACCGTACAAAAAAAAGAGAGTAAAGCGAGTGGGGAGAAACGGTGGCTTAGCTGCGGGGTGGCAAGGTCCGGTCGCAGGGAGCGTCGGGCTGCGGAGGCGCGCGGGGCTGATGGGGGGTTGCGGATACGGGCGAACTTGGGGCACGCGTCTTCGGGGTCGCCGTCACCGCGCTCTAAGCGTCAGACACCCGCCTAGGCTCGCTTGCCGACCACTTCCCTGGATGACCTCACACACGTCCGCACGCACCGAAATCTCCAAGCCAACTGCCCGGCTCGCGGTTTTCCCGCCGCTGCGTTCTTGTGGCGAACAACCGAACAAACAAAAGCTCAAGGCATTGCGTGAATGATTTGCAGATGTTGAAGGGAGAAAAACACGAAGAAACAGAGAAGAAACGCGAGGGGAAGCCACGGTCCTCACGAAGAGCGATCCTAATTTGCCAAAGTCGGGAAGGGTGCTAGGGCATTCAACCGGCGCTTCCCGTCCCCACCTGGTGCAATCGCTCGCTTCCCGGCGATAATCCTGGGGAGGGGGCGGCGTAGCCTTGACTCGCCAGCGTCGCGAGCGGTCAACTGCCCCCGCGAGGGGCGCAAAATCATCACCGCCGCATTGCGACAAACTGAGGCGCCTTGCCTGCCTTCGTCGCAAAAGAAAAAAGCAAGACCAGGCAAGCACACACTTAGTGACAGTGGCATAGCAGCTTTCACTGCGTCTGCCAGAGGCGTGGGTGGCCCCCTCCTCTGCCTCACAGTGTGGGAGCTGGGCAGGTGCCGTAGGCCAGTGTGGTGCGCCGCGCCCACGCACCACATCGGCGAAGTTCAATTTTGCGCTGAAGGAGAAAGTGCCCCTCAGTCAGTGCATATCACCTTCGTGCTTCTCAAAAGCTGATGTTTTCCTTTGTTTTTACGGTTATAATTTCTTTCTCCTTCTTTCAGGATGGGCACGACCTTGAGTAGGCAGCGTGCTCTTCCTCACAGTTTGCACAGTGTAGCCCAGTATGATCACAGTTCTCTGAAACGTGATCCTTCGACGCGCATTTCGCGCACGTTTTGCGGCCACGGCAACTCTGTGAGCCATGGCCGAACCTCTGGCAACTGTGGATCATCGGGGGTTCGGTGACATTTACTTTAGGGTATCCGACTTTGATGGTTTCAGGTAATATACTTGTGTTTAATGTGAGAACCAGATGTTTTGTATCTATTTCTTTCCGGATTTTATTCTCTACGCATTTGACATTTTGGTCGATGAGCCCTTCTAGCAGTTCTTTTCATGCTAGATACATATGAAATCATTATTTGAGGTGATGCTAGGGACGGTGTTGAGGGATCAGCGTGCTGTTATGGAGATGGGATATCTGCAGTGGATACAATGTTTGCGATTTTGGAGTTCTGGACATTGTCACGGAGTTTTAAGAGTTATCGCCACCGGTCATTTTCGATACTTTGTAGCCTGGGCCCAACGTAACTGTTAAGCACTTTGACACCCGGAAAGGGGACAGGATTATTGCATGCCTTCATCTTCTGCACTATGTATAACACGAAACTTTGATAATGTTGTTTTCTTCTTAGGAAAAAAGCGGTCATGTTTGGATAGTGTGGGAGCCATAAAACGTACATATTATTCGGCCACGGTGCCAACCACCAACCACGGCGCCCAAAAAGGGGACGGGACAAGAACTTGCAAGCAAGTCTTGCCCACGCCAGCTGTACACCCCAGCTATAACCCAATATGACAAAACGCAGGTAGTCCGCCACACAAGATAGCCCTCGCCGCCAAGAAAAAAGGAAAAATCAGTGGGTAGGAGACAGGAAAGTTGTGAGAAAGATGATAGGAAAGTGAAAGACAGACGGGAGGACAGGAAAAGGCGACTGCCGATTTCCCCCTGCCGGGTCCGGAGGTACGTTCTACAGGAAGCTGGGGCCAAAGTGGTGTGTTGCCTCCGCCGAGGGGCGTACAGGTCCAAACGCTCGGCATCGGCTTAACCACAGCCAGGATCCCCCTTTCCTGGGACACGGTGATGCCACGCACAGCGAAGCGCGGGTGCTCGGGTCCGTGGTGGCGTACAGCTGATCATTACCCCCTGCGAGCATGTCCCGGCCCGCGGATGCTCGGGAACCCATGGTGTCGCAACTCATCAACATCTGCATGCAGCAGGTGCTCCTGCAGGGAAAATGCCACTTAGCTCAACACGCCTAAGGACAGCGAAAGCGAGAAGGGACAGGGCAAGCCTATGCATTCTATTTACAAAAATATAAAAAAAGGTTCAAAAGTTTGCGCCGCTTGCTTGTCCAGGCACTCTCCGAGTTATAACCGCGCGCGAGCGACCACTGCACACACAACATAGAAACGCTGCCGCCATGCTTAAAGGGACACTGAGGAGAGCACTATTAATATTTTTTTTATAGTAAAATCCGATAGTTCGGCATGTCATGGCTTTGTTGCCACTTGGCCGGCAGCGAAAGATGCATTTATTTCTAAGAAATTTGGATTCGAAGTTGAAAAAGTTTTTCCCGCCGCTCTGATTCAAACTTGGGATTCGTCTATGACGACAGAGGACTAAAAGACGTGAAACATGACGTGCACATGACGTAACGCAGACTCCGTGATTTCTGGCTGCCAGCAGTGCGGCCTAGCAGCAGCCGAAAAGAAAGCTACCGCCGGCCGCACGTTGAAGGCATCTATCGGCTATTGCGGCCGTCGCTACAGTCGCTTCGATTACGTTTGCACTGGCGTTTTGCCAGCGTTACGATGGATCTCGTTCTCGAAGTCGTCAACGAAGTTCTCGCAAATAGACACCTTTAGCATACCGTGTACCTTGTTACCGCTAGCCCGCCTACCGCCGGAAAACAGGCGCTGATTTGTCCCGATGCTTCAGGAGCGCGCGTAGCAGCCGGGCACGTGGCGCCATCTGGCGACGTCAAGGAGATTTGCGCATGCATTGGCTGCGCCTCAGTGATGCATGGTGTCTCGGTTCCTGGTGTTGCTAGAACCATTCGTTCTAGCAACACTGTTTTGTTCTATGATCTCATCACGCTTGTACTTGCGAGTTTGGCCTGTGGCGGCGATACCTGTATTTTGGTTCTTGCTCTTTTCTACGTTACAAGAGCTTTGTTGTCAGTATGAGTGGCGTTTTTGTAATCAGGAGCTGGTATTCTGTCGATACAAGCCAACTTCAATTTCTCCTCAGTGTCCCTTTAAGGCGCACGTAGCAGACGAACTCCTGCTCCGCAAGCATGTTTCCTTCACGTATCCAGAGAGCCGTTTGGAATCCGTGTGCATCGGAGATTCGGCTACGACAGCCGCGCGATAGCAGCACGCAACTACGTCGTAAATGAAAGCCGCTTCGATTGGGCAGAGACAAAATTTGGTCTCGGGTTTAGTTACCCCGTGATCGAAGCTCGGCCAGTACCAGCAGCGCTTCCGTTGTAGTTCAGGCTTTAAGGGGAAGAGATCGATGGCTGCGGCGCGTCTGTGGTGCTTCTTGTCTAAGCGAGGACTTCGTATCTGCGCAGAGCCCTCCATTTCCGAGCTCTACTACATCTCTGACCTTGATACGATCCTCCAGATTTTAATCTTCGGTTCGCCTGCAAAATTTTGGGCACATCCTAAACAAGCGCAGGACGGGTGCTCCAAAGTTTGCTTTCAAGTTGAATGAAAGGATGGGACCTCCTGCTTTCTTGGATCATGAAGTGCGCTTTGTTTTAATTCGATAGCATCCCTTGTCTTATAAGTGGCGTGTACAGGATCTGTCCGCAGATCGTGTCTGCACGAAAATAACCATTAGAAAAAAGAAATTGCGGTTCGAAATTAGGCCCTCTGTGTGCCAGGCAGGCGCGCAACACATACGTCAAAGGAGGGTCTTAGGTTCAAGCGTGTTAGAGGGGCGCGAAGTGAACGCTTTGCGGTCTGTGACGGTAAAGTTTATTGGGATGTGTACTGAAGTCAGACAACGATTACTTGCGAAAAAAAAAAAGCTGCTGACGTCATCAAAGGTCATGGGATAAGTGACACATGACAACAATTAAGTAAAAAAAAGTTGCTTGCATTCAAATACAAATTCTTTCGCATTTCTCCAGTGGAGCAGACTGCAGGGCTGTGCAATTTTTTTTGTTTTGAGGAATCGTGGCCTCCTAGGCGCCGTCTTTTTATCGTGCACGGTGTGAAATCTGCGCTTGGGTCAGGGTGATACTACCAAAATAGTACCGTACCGAAATAGTACCATGAGGAAGCTTAACACGGTGAAAATCGAGAATGCCGTATAGAACGGAGGTAGCCTAAAAGCAGTGAAGAGAAAATTAGGTATAGGTAAAAACCAGATGTATGCGCTAGTAGACGAGGAGTGCAATGTCACTAGCAATATAGATAATATAGTTAGTAGCCGAAGAAGTATAGAAGTAGCCGAAGAGTTTTACACAAATCTATACAGTAGCGAATGTAATCAACCGCTATTGAGAGAGGCAGTCGAGCACAGCAATGGGACATCCCGCCGGTAAAGAAGTAGGAAGTAAAGAAAGCCTTAGGAGCAATGCAAAGGGGGAAAGCAGCTGGTGAGGATCGGATAACAGCAGATTTGTTGAAGGACGGGGGCGAGATTGTGCTAGAAAAACTAGCCACCCTGTATACGCAATGCATTGTGACCTCGAGCGTACCAGGAGCTTGGAAGAACGCTAACGTTATCTTAAGTCATAAGAAAGGAGACGTCAAGGACTTGAAGAATTACAGACCGATTAGCTTACTGTCAGTTGCCTACAAGGTACATGTATTGACTAAGGTAATCGGTAATAGAGTCAGGGCAACCCTAGACTTCAATCAACCAAGTGATTAGGCAGGCTTTTGTAAAGGATACTCGACAATAGACCATATTCACGCTATCAATCAGGGGATAGAGAAATACGCCGAGTATAACCAACCCCTATATATAGACTTCATTGATTACGAGAAAGCATTTGACTCAGAGGTAACCTCAGCTGTAATGCAGGCTTTGCGGAATCAGGTGGTGGTTGTGGTTTGTGGGGTTTAATGTAGGAGTTTAAAGTGGGGGTTTAATGTAAATAGGGGGCAATATAAAGCATAGAAGGGAAGAAAATGCGGTGAAAACATGACATGACATACATACGGGAAATCATGATTAAGAAAGGCGATCTCCTGTGGGAATAGAGCCACCGATGGTTGGCTTAAACATGAGTTGCCTAATGCGTCAATGTGAAAAGCCTCCGATATCAGGCGCGAGGTTTGATCTCTATACTAGGCGATGACAGTGGTTTGGCTCAGAAACGCCTGACATTCATTGCAATCTGCGGAATGAATGACCATATTATTTCTGACTTGTTTTCAATGTCTTTCGCGTGTTCGCGTAGCCATTCGTTGACGCACCGTCCGGTCTCCCCGATGTAAAAACGGTCGCATGACAGTGGGACCTTGTAAACCACACCACAGCACCAGTTGACAGATTTGTTTCGGTGTTCCTTCTGACATGCCTTCTTTCCACTTTCCTGGTTTTTTGTGAAACCTGTTAAACTCTATCAGTATGTGAAAGAGCCGCCTCTTCTCTTCCCACTTGGCTCATTTCTAGGGCAGACTGGTACATTAATTTACTTCGTGATCATTGACATTTAAGCACACCTCAGCTGCGAGTTTGCAGTGAGCTTTAAAGCCAGCTCTGCAGGTGCATCTTCCTCATGGAACGAAAAGATCCAGTTTTTTCTCGCAGGATAACGCCAGCTCTGAGAGAGAGGACTATGACATCGCAGACATTTGTTGCTGTTTTGAAGGGCAATCACCTTTCCACACTTACCTCCACAGATATCCAGCAACATGAAACATGACACGGTGTATATTTTTGGAGCTAAATTCAAATCTGCACCTTTGCCTCAATATTCCGGGAGCGCGTATCAAGCGAAATTAAGACGAAAGGATTCGCTTAAAACTTTTCTGTTACAAAACGCACCGAATAATCACTGGAGTGTGTGTGCTTACGCCCGTGCTACTTACGCGAGCGCGTCGCTCGTACGATGCACAGCCCGCACCTGTGGTTCGACACCACTCACACTGAACCCCGCGTGCGCGCAGCAAGTTTTACGCGTGTAAATCCTCACAAAACTCAAGTGCAAGCATGGCGTGAGAACCGAAATAATGAAGCGAGGACAACGCCTAGCCTCGCAGAGAAAAGTTTAGTTGCCTCGCGGACAAGTCAGCCGGCGATGTTCCAAGAGTGCGTGTCGCGTACCTTCCAATGATTTCAGTGGATAATATGCTGTGGCCGTGGAGAGTTCTTTATTCTTGCACGCCGTAAAGGAAGCCCTATAAAAAAAAAAACTAAAGCATACGCATCATATTCGACAACGGAGAGCATCGATCGAGTGCGCCGCTTCGTATCGTAGTGCTCACAGAAAGTCCGGTATTTTAAGCATGTTACATAATGACAGATTTAACGCGAGGTACATTTCGTAAACGACGTGATCACTTGTGATAGACATTTCCCGCTCAGTCGTGCTTAGTCGTAGTTTTCCTCCACAGAGTACATGGGATTAACGAGGTTTTCGTCATTAATCAAGTTCGCTTTCCGAAATAGCTTTCAAGCTGGAAGCTCTTTTTGAAGTCGCATCGCAGACGGCACAAAGCGATGCACCGCAGATGCAGCGCGAGAGCTCTGCAAGAGAGAGGGAATGCGGCGGCGAACGAAGAAAGCCCGCAGCGGGAGTCCCCAGTTTCACTGCCAAAGATGACACTCTCCTTCAGGAGCAGTAGCGCCAGTCAGCGGTGATTTCGGAACCTATAGACCAACACCGATCTGTGAGGTAACCAAGATGCGGCGGCGCTGCCGTGGCCGGCTGGGACGACCGGGTTAAAACCTAGGGGTGAAAAGTAGGCTTAGCGCCCATAGCAATACGTGAATGCAAAAATTCTCAAAGCAGTTTTCTTATTTAACAGTGAATAACCACGTTCATAACTTATTATGATGTATGTAGCGCTATTTCGAAGAATAAGTATTTTTAATGCACCTGCGCATGGGAGTAAGTCAAAGCCGGGAGTATGAAATGGGAGCCTTTTACTTGTATCATTTTTTTTCCAATGAGTAGTTCTGATCGTAATCCCACTTTTCCATGGGACGTTTCTCTATTGCTTCCTCTATGTCCGCTGCTATTTTATTCGTTTAATTCTGCGTTCTCTTCTTGACTTCTCTGCATTTCTCTTTTGATCAGGGTGCCCAACCGTAAACTAATATGTTTATGACCACTTCCAAGGCTGTACTTGCCCTCTTCGTCTATTTCCATTATGGCGAGCTTGCTATAGATGCCCTGCGACATTAGGCAGTAGTCAATGGTCGTCTGCCTGTTACGGAATTCCCACGTGATTTGTCGCTCACATTTAGTTTATCTGTTGACAATGACTAGGTTGTGCCGCTGACAGAAGTTTAGCATTAACTTTCCGTTACAATCTCTGTATCCATCGAGATCCTCGATGTGGCCATTCATGTCACCCAGCAGAATAATATCGGCATCGTCTCCAAACTGCTTTATATCGTTATTGAGATACTTAAATAGATCCTTGATTTCTTGCCTGCATTTGTCCCCTGCGTCTAAATAAACTACCCCCAGCCACGTCATTTTACCGGCAATTGTGCATGATACCCAGACATGTTCTTCGCAAGTTGATTTTATTCTTTGCCAATTTGTTCCGTAATGTATCAGCATACCTACCCCTCCTCCCTTCTTCTCCGTTGTTCTGTTGCTACCTTCCCAGACATAGCCATCGATTAACGGTGGATCATCTAGATCACTGAGATGTGCCTCGCATAGCGCGTACACACCTACTTCGTCCTTTAACTGCTGTTCTATCTCTAACCATTTCGATCTGTTTCTACCTCCTTGCATGTTTATGTAACTGATTGTGGTGTTAATTTTCTTTTTATAGTTTTCTTCCTGGGCCTCCTAGTGGCCACTTTGTTGGGCTCAGCAGCCATTGTTACACTTTTTACTTCGCTCCTAGCCCTACGCCCTGAGTCGCCATGGACCCCCTAAAAAGCTACTGCCTGGTCTGCCAGGCGCCAGTCGATGTTTGCACCTACCCTTCCACTAAAATGGATGCCCTCTCGTGTAAAGCCTCTGCCAAAGCCTGCTTTATGCGCTTTCCTGTTTGTCTGCCACTTCAAAGCCTTTCTCCAGGCTTTGAAGTGGCTTATCACCAGTGATAAGCACTAGGGTACTCTTTCCATCCTCTCTAACTTCCGGATTCTGCTGCCTCTTATCAGTGACTGAGACCTCATTCTTGGGGTTTGTCTTGTTTTCCTTCTGTCCATCGCCCGCAGACTTCCTAGCTGCCATCTGTGCCTTGCGGTTCCTGTCCGCACCTACCGGACTTACTTCCTTACCGCTGTCCATGCCAGTGCAGAACAGATACACGTGGCTGGCGCTAGAAAGTCCGCCAATGTGGCTTTCGATGGCGGTGTCAACCATTTTTGCTTCCAATTGACGAAGCTGTTCTTGAAGTTTGCGCTTCTCTGTCCCTCTACCTGTAGCTCTATTATAGAGCATTCATGCATAACGCTAGCTTTGTGTTCGCCTGGCCAGCCCTGTCAGGGCGTGCACTTAATACGCAACACTTGCACATAAAATCCGGCCTTCGGCCTCCCCTACCGATTCGAACCGCGTTTCCTTCAAATTCACTGACACCTCACACTCCTTGCATTTAACCTAAAGCTGCTTGAACATCTTTGCAGCGCTCAGTTATTGCTACCACAACATGCTAGAATATCTACAGGCTCAAAAAGAACCACTTGTAAACACGTTCTCAAATAAAATTCTGCTTACCGGAAATGCCGATCACCTAGAAACGGATGAACTTCTTGTCTGAAATAGTTAACTCACAAATGAGTGCCGAAAATCTATAGCTGCCGGCCAGAATAGATCCGGCCGTTATAGGTCACTGACCTGAATTCTACTGTTTAGCCTGCACTTCCCAATCACTAGCCTAAATCTAAGCACACCTTACATTCAAAATGTTAGAAGAAAGTACTCATCTATTTGACGCAGTCACGTCGCGGTCGTCAGTCCGTCCGGTCACCACGCGTAATCCCTGGAGCACCAAAACATGCGCCCGCCAGACCCACTTTTGTTTGAAATCATTATGTTGGTCGTCTGCTACATTGCGCGGTTCGTTTATAGTGCTGCTTTAGGACTGCCTTCACTGTAAGCCTGGCTATCGTATAAACGGCAGTAATTGTGAGAGAATTTAGCATGCGCTCATGGCGGAAATAGACTGCACGAGAAGAATGCGCGATTCGAGGAAGCACCGAGCGGATAAAGCGTCTTTTGGGGGCATTGTTGGACTTTACAACATGCATTTATCCTGGCGTTTTACAAAGATAGCTTCGAAATGACGTTACATACTTTGACATACTCTTCACGCACTCGCCAACTGTTGACGAACGGTCGCCTCCATGGGTAGTCTGTCAAAGGAAAAACAATATTCCTGAAAGTTTTGCGATAAATTAAATTATCGACCATTTCTTTAACAAGCGTGCCTTGCAAGCTAATGGAACACGTCATATTCTCCCATGTCATTGCCTTCTTGGATTCGAACAATTTTTTTCATCCTGCGCAGCACGGGTTCCGGAAAGGCTTTTCTTGCGACACTCAACTAGCCCTTTTTATTCATGACTTGCATGCCAACCTAGATCTTAACCTGCAAACTGACGCTATATTTCTTGATTTTAAAAAAGCTTTCGATAAAGTTCCCCACAAACGACTGTTGTACAAGTTATCTAACCTTAATATCGATCCTAATGTTGTTGCATGGATTAAAGAATTCCTAACTAACCGCACTCAGTCCGTCTTTGTAAATGAACACACTTCCAGCTTCCTTCCTGTAACATCTGGCGTCCCTCAAGGTTCCGTACTAGGTCCCCTTTTGTTTTTAATATACATAAATGATTTGCCCTCGCATGTGTCTTGTAAAATTCGCATGTTTGCTGACGATTGTGTTATTTATGAAGCAGTTAATAACAATTCTGATCAATTATCTCTCCAAAACAGTCTTAACAAGATTCGGGATTGGTGTAAAATTTGGCTAATGGAGCTTAACCCTCACAAATGCAACGTACTCTCTTTTCATCGCCGCCGTAACCCGCTCGTGCCCTTCTATCACATAGACTCCGTTCCCGTGCTGCCAATAGAATCATACAAATATTTAGGCGTAACCTTGTGCTCTGACCTCTCCTGGAAAACGCATATAACTAACATCATTTCTTCAGCTAACAAATCCCTTGGTTTTCTAAAACGTCATCTGCACGATGCGCCCATGCATGTTAGGTTATTAGCTTACGAAGCACTTGTGAAATCGAAATTAGAATACGCATCACCCATTTGGCATCCACATCAAGCTTATCTAACCAACGCATTAGAAGTTTTGCAAAACCGCGCAGTCATATTTATTCATTCTTCATGTCATTACAGCACGAGTGTTACGTATCTGAAATCGCTTTCAGGCATACAGCCACTCGAGCTGCGCCGCCGCACAGCCAGTCTTTTATTATTTCACAAGTTATTTTACAGCCATCTACGAACTGCACCCTACATGGTCCCTCCGGCACGCGTATCTCACCGCACTCTCCATCGACTCCAGATCAGCCGTCCACGTGCACGCACAGTCACCTTCGCAGCTTCATTTTTTTCACGCACCGCCGCGGACTGGAATGGCCTTCCCGCTGACATTGCAACAATAACCTGTCCCGCGAACTTCGCACGCAGAGCTAACGCCTTTTTGTCATCATCATAACGCATGATTACTTTGTCGCACCAAACGTTGTACCCACCCCTTATGTAATGCCCCTGAAAAGGGGTCTTTAAGGAAATAAAATTGATTGATTGATTGATTACAAGCGTTTTTCTGGGCCGCGCTCCCGTTCTGTACCTCCAGCCGTGAGTCACTCCCATCAGTAGGTGTTTTAAAGGTGCATCGCCTGCGAAATGACGCTTCATAGTTTCAGAACCCGTTCTATGATGAACATGGTTGTTTTCCACGAAGGAATAACATCGTAGTTGCATTGTTAAATTAGAAAACTGATTTGAAAACGTTAGCTTCCATGTATTCTTAAGGGTTCTATGCCTGCTTATCACTCCAGCAGGATCCTCCGGTTTTGTTTGTAACCATTGTGTCAATTGATCTATAGGCGTATGGGCTGCCTGCCTACGCAGTCGTGCAGTGGCATTAAACAGTCTGCATAGCCGGACAGCCATACGGCAAATAAGGCTGCCGTTGGTACCGTTGCCAGGCTTGCCTAGTCATATTTGCCGTACGTAGCAGTTACCGTAGTTGCCGTGTTTACCGTAGGGTGGGGGTGAAACTCCCTATTAGTCGGAGTACGCGCGCATCCCGTTACTTGTGCGGTACGAGTCTGTGCTCGCTGCCACAGCCGCTCTTGTCCATTTGACGTGCGGGCCTCTAGAATTTCGCCTCCATTGAAATTCCGCCGCCGCGGCCGGGATCGAACCCGTGTCTTTCGTCTTTCGGGTCAGCAGACGAGCGCCGTAACCACTGAGCCACCGCGGCGGGTGTACCTGTGGCTTGATTCTCGAGTTATATTCGAGTTTAGTCGATACAAAATAAGTTTGCAGTTACTCTCCACTCATTCAGGATCGCCACACAGGTGTCCTCGGCGAAAAAAAAATAGCAGTAAAGCTGTTCTTACCTAACGGAGAAAGTCATAAAAAACAAAATAAAAATGCCAAAAATTTCGATGGTTCTGTCTTTTTAGAAATAGTAAAACATTAAAAATCTGCTTTAGTTTACTGCTTTGATGGCCCACTGTTATGAACTGTTTTATAAGCTGTATCCTACTATAGCAAGTGTCCATGCAATCGTAGTTTAAAAGCAACAGCTGCGCAATCGCAATTAACACCAGCAGTCAGAGGTGCCACAGGTCGATCTCACCGAAAAAATACGTCGGATACGCGTGTAAGTCGACAGGCAGACAGGCGACGCATCTTCGATGAGTGTGACAGTTTCAATGCGCTATTCTTTCATGTAATAGCCTTCTGTTAAAAAAAAAACGCTTGACTGAGAATACCTATTGTGCTGCTTGACCTTTCTTGTGTGCCAGAAATATTCGAAATACTCACTTAAAAATTATTCGATGAAAATTACTACTCGCTTCGAATTCGCTTCAAATAAAAAAAAAACCTGCATCAGCACAGGCGTAAAAATTGATACACGCAACTCCAGCGTTGCAGGCGCTGTAGAGCAGACTTTTAGTCGGCGACGGAGAAAGGCGTTTGAGCGGCCAATTATTTAGCCGAAGTGGACGACACCACTCACTGAAGATAGGCAGCCCAAGATATACCAAGGTCAGGCACCACATATATGGCTGCTCATTCTCGCCCACACAGCGATCAGTACAAACTTGCAGCTGGCCCCCGTGCACGCCGTTTGGATGTTTAAACAGCAAAGATCTTAGTTCCACCACGGGAATCGATCGTTTCGAGCGTACGCTTGGCATGTACAGGCGGCCAAATCTTTAGCTGGCGTGCACGACGGCAGCGTTTTCCGTACTCCTGCAGCTTATGACGGAGCAAACTTACGAAAATATCAAATCCAAGCTTACTAAGACCATGCGTAGTATGGAGCTTTCCGCCAGTTTGCTTCGTCGTAAAGCGCAGGAGCGTAGAAAAAGCTGCTGTCGCGCACGCCAGCTATAGGTTTGGCCGGCTGGCGGGTGCGCTAAAGATGATTCTGAGCTCGTCTTTCTAGCGCGGGAACTCGATCTACACGCTCCCAGCATTCCTAAAAACTTGGAATTATTGTTATGTGCAGCCGATTTTCCTATTAAATCGGATTCAGCGTCCCCTCTCCCGCTTTTTTTTTTTTAAACTGACCTTCGAAAGTAGGAGGAGTCAACCAACTCGTGCAATATCTTTCAGCGAGTGGCGTGGCGGCTTCGCTCTCTATTTTGTTTGTTATGTTTGTGCGAATAAATTGTTTCAGTCGCAGACACCATAGCCACAGTTAGGCCCACGGAAAAAAAAAATATTCGTGGGCTCTTGGCCTCCGCACATCTCTCCGCGTATTACTACGTATCATTCCGCCAATGGCCTACGTATCACTCCGCCGATGGCAGAGCGGCAAGCCGCCACGCGACTCATTGAAAAGCACTCTACGCGTTGGTTGAGTCCTCCTAATCTCGGAGGTTAGCTAAAAAATAAAAAAAGGATGGGCGCCGGGACATTTAATCCAATCGAATAGGGAAATCGGCCGCAGAGGACAATAATTCGAAGTTTCTAAGAATGTTTGGAGCGTGTGGAGTGAGTTTCCGCGGTAAAAAGGTGATCTAAGAATCCTCTTTAGGGCACCTGTAATTTCGTCGTAAAAATTTGGAGGGTCCTGCTGACGCCTGTTAGCCGTGAAAGACCAACCTAATGTGAGCAGGGCTTGGAATTGTGTGAACGGCAGCAAAGAAGTGGCTTTGCTTCCTAGCTAATAATCGACGGGCCTCTACAAGGTGGAAGCAGTCCTTGGGAGGCGTGCAGACGTATGGGAAGGAAGCGGACTTCTTCGAAGACCTTACTAGAAGGGCTGCGGTTCTGAACAAAAGTGAGCCACTTCACCTTCAACGGCACGCTGTATTGGCGCGCAAAAAAGGCTTGAAAAAACAAAATCGCAAACCAAAAAACTGCCTCAGCGAATTACTTTGAGAGACACTTGTCCAGGTATGTTCTCCTTTTTGCCTGTAGTGTCAACGAAGGCTGCAGCACACAGGTGTCTGGCCAGACAAGAGCATCCAACTGGCACTCATTTCGTGGGCCCAGGAAGTCGCCCCCACCTGGGGGCCACACCAAGCCCACCTGCCCTAAATCCCTCCAATCTATGGCAATAAAGTTGTTTCTCTCTCTCTCTCTCTCTGAGTTTTGTCCATTCGATAGGCCTCTAAAATTTCACTGCAGATCTTGTTGCTGTGACTGTGCGCAGCAGTGGTGTTGATGAGATGTCACTGACCACGGTCAAACAAAAACGAAAATGACGTTTCGGGAGCGCTACGGCTCCCTTGTTCACCTGTGAACAAGGTGAACAAGGGAGCCGTAGCGCTCCCGAAACGTCATTTTTGTTTTTGTTTGACCGTGGTCAGTGACCAGTGAATCTCATCAAGCCATGATTCCTGACCAGACGGTATGCTGTCGAACCCTTGACTACGCAACAGTGGTGCCTTTTTAGATCCGGTGTGCATGCGCGTTTCTCACAACTCTGGCGATGCAGCACCGGATAGGAAGGAGCCATTAATTTAAGGAATTTTGGTACTTTTTTAGTCGCGAATTTATGCACCTTCCCGTCGATAGTAGTGCTTTGCGCGAGACGACGGAACTTGGTACACAACATCTTTTTCGAAGGCTGTAAATATTGTGACAGGTAGCAGACGAACATTTTTAGAGCAGCAGCCAGTTGCCGCCGCAGCCAAGTTAGTGGCACACGCAGCCATTCTGGCTTACAGTTAATTACGCTTACCGTTTGCGTGCACAATGGGGTTGTTTGCTAACAGCGCTTACCTGAAGTCTTCGACGAGGGCACCTGCGAACCTGCTGGCCACAGAGACGTTCCCATAGATAGAATCCAGCTGCGTGGAGAGAAAGTCACTCAACCCATGCAATCACCCTGGCTGCGACCAGGGTCACTGGACCAGGGTCTCTTCGCGCTAGTTAACACGTCGCAGCCAGTGTCCCAGCACAAACTAGCCCAAATTTCTTGTTTAATGCAATGCATCTCTCGAATAGACTGCGCGTGACCTAATCAACTACTTAAGATCCTCTTGAAGAGAATTAATTACATGCGCTATCGACAGTGACAGAGTTCGTTAACACCCATGTACCGCTGTGTTTTGTCGCTTCAGCAGGTGAATACATTTTGTGCTATTTATCGAGAATCAAGCGTTTAGCCTGTCACACGTTTGCTGCCGTTTTGCTTAAAGCTGTGAAAGGAAAGCGACAGCGCATCGTTTACCCAGGTCCCGCCGGGGGCCGGCGACTCCGAGCTCGCCAACGGTATTTTGTGGTGTTTATCACGCGACACAAAGCAGAATCATACCGCGGGTTTTCTACAGTGAATGCTGTAACAGCTTACTCAGAGCCAAACACGGGGGGGGGGGGGGGGGGGGTACAAAGGAGGAGTCAATGCCACACACTGCAGCATCACACATTACACTGTGGATCTGTCATACTGCGTGGATCCAGTGCCAACCAACAAAGTGAGCCAGTTATGTGCCTTTCTATTCCTCCAAGCCAAGAGGCAGCGAGTGAGACGGCAGTAATCCATTACATTCACTTCACCGGTTTTCGCATACGTCGAAGAAAATTGCCAGTAAAGCAGGAGTGCGTCTGGGGTTCTCGGCCCCGAACAAAGTTGCACAGCTCTGCCGCAAGGTCAACCTGGCCCAGGAGAGGCAATCAGGCCGCGTTAAAGGGCACCTGCTCCCAGGACATTTTTTTAAAAACAAGCCCACTGCATAGATGCGGCATCAAAGATAACCTCTGCAAAATACTAGAGCCATGCGCGCCCCGAAAAGCTGTAAAAATTCAAATCAAAGCCCGCTCGTTCTTCCCTTCCACAAGGAAACGTCATCGTCCTCTACTCTGGCTCGTTTGACGTCATACGGGACACTTTCGCTAAAGGAATTCCATTGATGCATCGTTCTGACTGACGGGCGAAGGGTGGGCGTAGCTGGGGCGTCGCGTCGTCTGTGCAGCGCTTTCCGCAGCGCCTTCGGTTTTGGCACAAGCCTACAAACCCGCATCAAGGACAAAAAAACTTAGGAGGGAGCCTCCTTCGACAGCCTTGAACCCTAGCCATAAAAAGTAAAAAGATACTAAAACTGAAAGAGTCACCCCCCCCCCCCCCTTCCGTGATCGCGTCACGAAATAGCCCTCTGCGTGCGCGCTCCCTCCTCAGTTTTTGAGTAACTAAAACAAGGTTTTAGTTACTTGTGCGCATGCCGTGTCGTGTGTAGTAGAGCCTTTCGCTCGCACACTCGACCGCTCCGCACACACACCGCTGATCATTCGTGCATCTTGCCTACGCCTTGGCTCCGTTGAAAAACATGAGCTTAGGAGCGGAGAAAAGCACAGACACACGGAACACAAACACACAAGGAGAAAAACAAACGGGCGGTTGACGGGTCCGCGCTTCGCCGTGTGTTTCGAACAAAACCGACTTCGGCCCCTCCGGTCGTGAAACGATGGGGAGGCCAAAAAAAAAAAGAAAAAGGTGGCTCTCTAAGTGGGGTTGACAAATAGATGTATGAAAGGGATGCGCTCCCTAACAAGTTTAGGTGGTCGAGCCAGTGTGCGGAGAAAATTCAACGACGCTGTTTCGTCGTTGGATGCGCACGCAGCGTCTGGAGTCGAACCACGATCCGGCACAGATTTCCAGGAGATTATGAGTTGAGTCGTGTCTGGCTCCAACGCATCGGGCTTCCTGACACAGTGGTAAAGAAATGTGGTTTGCGGAAGACACTCCGCTCCGGATGACTACGTGCACGACCCAAGCAACTGGGGAGAGGAAGGACAAAGCAAAAAAAATGCAATGGAACACCGTTAGGAGACGCAAAGAGCAAAATAGAAAGGGCTTTGGGAGACCCGCCGCTCTCCACCCCCCCCCCCCTCAAATAGACCGGGTAGCAAACAAAAACCAAGAAAAGAATTCTTTTCAAGGCGGGGCCATGACGTAGACATGTGACGCACTCCATCCGACACCACGCCTCCCACTAGCATCGGAAGAGGAAGGGCGATTTTCCCTTGCGGAGCCTACTCGATGAGGCGCGAGAGAGAAAAATCTCGAGGAGGGAACGGAAGGAGAGGAGCATGCCGAAGTTGTTTATTGCGATGGCTATAACTACGCTTTCCACCAGAGGGTAGTCAGTTGCCCTTTAAGAAGCATAGGAAGCCCTTTGTCACATGTAAGACAGGGGTCGTAAACGAGATTCCCCTTTCATGATTCCCGTCATGATTGGACATGACGGGTAGGCCACGATACTCGCACCGCTCTATACAACCTTTTCCCCCTAGCCACCCTCCGCCCAATGTGTGGGGATAAAATCTCTGCCTCTCCCGTAACCGAGAGTAGAGTAAGCATGAAATGTTTACGGGCATAACACTTTGGTTGTAGATGGTACTGGTCAAAATCTTCAAATGGGTCTAGTGTTCAACACACCACACCGCACTACACCACACATACTGTGCACTGGTCCATGTGGACGCACTCGTTTCCTGTGAGTGTCTGGGGAATCTCTTCCGCACTGCCTCGTCAGCTGTATCCGGTTTCTGTCAGGCTCCATTGCTCGGCTTAAGCAGCTGTGACGGTGGCGGTATTGAAATGCAGGACGATGCAGAAGCGTACGCGAACACGACAAGACGCAGGCCTGACAAGAATGCATATGCAGCGCGTTCGAATACTCCGCGAGCGTGTATACATCTGCCAGCCAAAGGGGGAAACGTCATGAGCTGAAGGCCCAGCAGCCGGTCTTTTACATGCGTAAGTGTGGGACCGCTGCGCCAACCTTGGGGACGGCGCGGAAGCAGTTTTTCCGCCCAAAGCCCTTCTCGCCCTGGAGTTCCCCTATTGCTCTAAGGGGCCCTCTCTCTTACAGAGTCTCGTTAAATCTCGTACGGTGCCCGGATTCTCTCGTTTCAGTACCCGGATGAGTGGAATTCAGTGCCCGGATGTTGGCTCTCGGTCTCGGCGCGACGTCACCACACTGCCGACAACGGGAGCTAAATTTTCATGCTTAAAAAGCGCACATGTGCGATATACGAGACGGTGTGCATTCACAAGATCGGTAAAGATTGTGTTAATATCCCGTCCATCGTACTGCACAAGAAGGAACTCGCTTACCTGGATGACCACTTTCGCCCATGTTGACACTTCAGTCTTTCATTCCCTGAAGTTACCATGACTGTACAATGTGATGCACCATTGTTTTCTTGTTTCTCCTTTTTAGCTATGAATGTCAGTTTTATCCTCGCTCACAGTTTCTAACTTTGTCTTCATACGCCGTCTGACACGTTTAGTTACGTTTCATGCTCTATGAGCTGATAGTAGCTGGACTGGCGCACTTTCGTTTCTGTTTTGTGTCACCTATACACCTTTTTGTCTCATAATAAACCCCAGTTGTTAGTTCAGCGCCTGTGTTGTCGTGTCATGTCCTTGTTTTTTTTTCGTTGTTTCCTTCATTTCACTTCATGCATGAACTAGCCCGCCTAAAAGCCTTACAAGATCAGACAGTCTGGCTCCCATTCCAGCCTTATTCGAAGTCTAGATCTTCCGCTGTATTTTGTGAACGGTAACAAGCATTTATACTGCCTCCCGTTGCGGGTGGACACCTTAACCGCGCCGTGAGAGAAAAACTCGAACGCCGACTAACGTTCTTGCTACAGTTTGTGTTTTTTTCACAGCGCGGTTGAAGAGTTCACCGGCAAAGATCGCCAGTATAAGTGAGTCTTTCCTTTCCTGAAATCCATCCGAGGATGAAGACCACTTCAAACAGCATGGTCCAAACTGCGAATAAGGCTATACTGGGAACTGTTTATATTGCTTCCTGCAAGCGGGCCATGGACTGCGCTGGGAACGAAGGAGTGAAAGGTACAGCTCATGATGCAGAACAGCGTTATGAACCAGGCGTGCGTCTCTCGTAGTGCACAGCGCTTTCTTGACCACTACGGACAAAAAAGCCACTTGTCCACTTTCTTGTCCAGTCCAGGCTACGGCAGACGTTTTTGAAAGCGGAATGTGATCATACTGACTGGCTCCAGTTGGGGCTGTAATTTAAGCTTCATGTATTAAGGCTAAAGCATTTAATGGCTCATTCTCCCGTCCGTCCAGCGTTACATCCAGCGCCTGGGTGACGGGTGTACACCGAGATATCTGAGTCAGTTACTGCGTAATTTCCTTTCCTGAAATACAATTTCTATTTTCTTTATTACGGCCCGTCTTTCTCTTTCTTCTTTCACTCCCCCTTCCTCCCTTCCTCGAAGGTGCAGTTCGGATGTCCACCGAAATGACAGATAATGCTAGGTGGCGCCGCCCTGGTTAGCTGGCTGCCTATCGTGCTCTGCTTTAATCTGCCCCTGGCCTGGTCCAGGGCGCCTGGATTTACACTCCATCGCTTCAGGAAGGCTTCCGAAGCCGTGGAAACCATCGGCATCACGGCCCGCTGCCGAACTGGCCCTCCAAGCATCTCCAAAACTGTGAAGCGGCGCGGCGCCTCGCTAACCCTAACGCGCCGCGCCTGCACCGCCGCAATGCAGCGTCTGACCAAGCCCCTGCAGCCCCGACCCACCGATGCTGCCACCGCGGGGCCTGCTCCAACCACACGGACAGCTGTCTCTCAAACGGCTACATTAAACGCCGCCCACGCCACCGAGCACATTCCTGCCGCCGTGAGCGACGCTGGGAGCACCGGTTTGACGGCCGCGGCGCAGCCGGCAGCGTTCGTCGTCGGCGCAGCGTACACTGCAACCCGGGACGCCAAGAGCTTCGGGGCCGTAGACGCGTCGCAGCAGGCTGCGTTCGTCGCCGCCGCTGGAGCCGCTGCACCTACTACAGCCACATGTCCCACTGACACCGAGACCTGCAGCCCGGCACCCTCGTCGCAGATTGAGACTCCGGCTAAGGACTCAGACATGGACTTTACGGCGTCCCCGGTAGACGACACTCCATCCTCGGATATCGGCTGGAGCACCATCGGTGCCAACCGTAAGCCTACCTCCGCAACCAGACCACGCGCCGAGCTCATCACAGTTGCCATCCAGCTTCCCCCTGGGACCCTCACCCCCAAGCTACCTCTCTGCGACGTACTCGCCGCAGTCACCTCCGCTGTACAACTCTCCGCCAAGAGCAGCGCAGAGATCACCCTTCAGGCCAAGCCAGCCCAAAGCCTTGTGTTTTTAAAAACCCATTCTCCTCTCACCGCCCACCTCCTACTTTCTACCACGCATCTTCAGCTTCATGGTAAGCCTATCACCATCAAAACATATACCCTTAATCCTCCCATCTCATGCCTCGGCGTCATCCATAACGTCGGTGGCCACTTCACCCCTGACGACCTCATGCACGATATCGAATCATTCAAAACCAATATTCTCGCTGCTCGCATGATGGGCACCACTCATTCGGTACTCATAACTTTCGATGGAACCGTCATCCACCACTTTGTGTATTTTAAACGTGTTTTCTTCTGGTGCCGCCCCCATAAGCTTAAGCCTCCCACCTGCACCCGTTGTCTCGCTCTTGGACACCGCGCCCACCAATGACCCCAGCACAGCGTTCCGGCCAAGTGCCGTCGCAGTGCTGTTCCTCTACCCACCGACCCTTCCGCTCAAGTATGTGCCCAGCCCTGATGCGTTCATTGCCAGGTAAACACCCACCCCTCCCTCGACCCTACTTGCCCCTTCCTCCTCGCTAAACAACGCGCGTGCGCCAGAGCTGCATACCTCCGACGCCTAGCTTTGCGCCGGGCCGTGCAACCCCCCCTCCTCCTCTACTCATGAACCTGCATCAGCTCCAATCACGTCACCACCAGGCTCATATGCCGCCATAGTTAAAGGATCCTCGGTTCCAGCATCCCTCTCTTCCCCTACACCACCCTCTCTATCCCTGACTGACGAGAGCCGCTCGTTCGACCTCCGGCTCGCTACGCTGGAACGCCAGCAGCGAGAGCAGCAGTGTATTTCCCACGACCTACAACAGCAGATCCATGCCTTCACCCAAACCCTCCAGACAACCACCTCCTCTCTTACCCCCCAGCTTACAAAGCTAAATGAGCACCTTGCCACGTTCACCACTCCCTCCTCCACCGCCCAAGTCGCCCCTTTGGCTGATCTTGTCGAAACCCCCACAGAGGCACACCACACTCGCTTGGTTCAGCTAGAGACATCGGTTCTCCAAATTCTTACCACCCTCCAAGCACAATCAAAGCAATTGGAATCCTTCACTACTACGCTCCAATCCCTGCATGAGTCACTGCCCCCAGCCAAAAAGAAGGAACGTGTACCCTCACGAGCCTCTACCTCTACACTATCATAATGGCTTTTGGCGAGAACCTCGAGAATGCGCAGTGGAACTGCCGAAATCTGTGTCATAATAAGACCCCCCTCCACCAGTATCTCCTCACCCGCCCCTCCTTGTCGCATTTTCTCCTTCTCCAGGAGACTCGGACGGCCCACACTGTCCCAGGTTACCGCGCCTACCATGCCACTACGTCCACATCACTTGCGTCTATTTATGTACGCAGCGACGTGCTCGTGGAGCCACTTCACATCCCTTCCACCCTCAAATATTTAGTTGGTGTGGTCTATTACCACCCTCCTTCCCGCGTCTCACTCACCCTTTTGTCTTTCTACAACCCACCCGTCACCTCTTTATTCTCCGCCCTGGGCAAGTTACTTCACTCTCTTCCCTCTAACTCCCATCTGATCTTTGGTGGTGACTTCAATGCCCCTCATACACTCTGGGGCTACCCTCAAACCCGGCCGCCTCCTTCACTGTCTGGCCTAGGAACGCCACCTCACCCTTCTTAATACCCCTGGCTGCCCTACTCGAGCGGGCACTGCCTCACAGCGCCCCACGACACCTGACCTCACTTTCTCCCGGGGTTCACTTTCCTTTCACTGGCAGGTGACAGCCGAAACTCTTCTCGGTGACCACTTTCTCGTCCATATTCCCACCTCTCTTTCCCACATCCCTCGATGTCATGCGGATATTCACAGTGACTGGCAAGCCTTCCGCACTAATCTCGCCTCCAACTCCTTTCAATCCTACGACGACTGGACGTCGCGCATCACTGCAGCGTTCACGTCCAGTAGCCGTCGCGTTCGCACTCGTCACACAGTCCCAGACCCAGATCCTCATCTTCTCCGTTTATGGCGTCGCCGTAAACGTCTTCAACGCTCCTTTCGCTCCCAACCCCACAATGCCCAACTATCCTCCCGGATCACTGCTCTGCGGGCCGAGATCGTCACCCACTGCGCCTCACTCGAGCACTCTCGTTGGAGTGCTCTTTGTGACCGTCTTGACTCTGCTTTGCATTCGCGATCCACATGGTCTCTCTTCAAATCCCTCCTTGTCACTAAGTCTGCCCTTGCTCCAACTCTAGCTAAAGCCCTCGCTCAGGGGACTCCCTCTGATGTTTTTGATTAGCTCGCCTCTCTCTACCTCCCTCCCCCTCTGGCACCCTCCTACCCGATGTACTCGGGCGGACCTAACCCCGATCTGGACCACTCGTTCACTCTCCGAGAGCTCGAATCGGCTCTGGCTGCTAAAGCTACACGCTCGACTCCCGCTGAGGATGTCATTACATATACCACACTTTGCAACCTTCCTGACTGCGCCAAAGAATTCCTCCTTCAAACCTACAATGACTAGTTAGTTATATGGGGTTTTATGGCGCATAAGCAACTATGGCTATCATGCGCCAAACACAAGGTTAGATGATGTTATGTCAAGTGTACAGAGGTTACATTATAATAGATTTAAAACATTGGCTTTCTTCAGAAACTTACAAACAAGTGAAAACTCGACAAGTGTTTGCTCGCCTAAAAGCAATGCGGGATGAAATGGAATGTGTTCATTGTAAAGTACCGTAAAAAAACTTTTTTCTAAGTACTTCAAGATGCGAACAAGAAATTAAAATGTGATTTACTGTGAGCTCCTCACCACACATTTCACACAGAGGTTTGTCTTTTTTTGTTAATAAGAAGTTATGGGTGATGTGTGTGTGACCTATGCGTAAACGACATAAAATTACTTCGATAAAACGCTCTTTATGGCGGCATGATTTCCATTCTTTTAAAATGGGCTTTACAGTATGCAGCTTGTTGTTTCCTTCATTTTCCCAAGAGGCTTGCCATTTGGCTCTTAGTTTGCTACGTACTAACTTCATGTAAACCCTAGGAGGCAAATTCACATGTTTTATTTCCATGGTTCTGGCTTGTGCAGCACACATGTCGGCTCTCTCATTATCCCTAATGCCAACGTGACTGGGAACCCAGCAGAATTTTATAACATGTTTTTGTATTGTGATCTTTACTATGTTGTGTATGATGCTTCCTATCAGTGGCTCCGTGGCATTTTTGGAGTTTAATGCTGTAACGACGCTCAGTGAATCTGTATAAATGATGCTGTTTTTGATGTTTTCATTTGTTATTTTCTGTACCGCAACACAAATGGCATAACACTCAGCGGTGAAAACTGTAGCACAAGACGGCAGTCGTACTGCATTTTTATTTTCTCCTTGTATTACTGCGCTTCCTACATGAGCATGAGTTTTTGACCCGTCAGTATAAAATGACGCGTAATTTCTCTAGTTTTCTTGTATTGCTAGATATTCTTGGATTATATGGTCGTGTGGCGTACAGGTTTTACTGAGGCGTGTTAGTGTGACGTCACACACTGTGGGGAGAGTACCACGTTGGTAGTGCTTCGTGTCTTGGGGCAATATTTTTGATTTCATTTAGTATGTTCAGAGTTTGACATTTTTCTTCGAAGCGCAAGAGCAACGGCTTAATCGCATGGGGCTTGTTGTTGAAGAGCATTCGGGATGGACATTTCGTGACAATTGAGTAACAGAGATGTTTGGGCTGTGAAAGGATTTTTAGGATGTATGTACAAGTTAATACAGTTAGTTAGTTATATTGATTTTTATGGCGCAAAAGCAACTGAGGCTATGCTGCGCCAAACACAAGGTTAGAGTTTTTGTTAATGGTGAAGCTTTTTAAAAATACTTAGAGTTTGTTTAAAACGTTGGCTTCCTTGAGAAACCTAAAAATACATGAAATGTCAACCAGTGCTCGATCACCTAAGAGTAGCATGGGGTGTAATGGGATGCTTTCCCTGTAAAATGTTGTGAAATATTTCTTTCTTAGTTCTTCTAATTTTATGCATGAAATTAAAATGTGGTTCACTGTGAGTTCAGCACCACACATTTCACAGAGAGGTTTGTTTTGTTTGGCTAGCAGAAAGTTGTGCGTGAGGTGGGTGTGTCCAATGCGGAGCCGACATAAAATAATTCAGTAGCGTGGCTTTTTGGGCTTGTTGGTACATACTTCAAAGACACTGTAGCGCAGCAAAAGACGAGGACACAAGAAACGAGAGACGAACACCACGAGCGCTAACTTCCAACAAACTTTATTCTCCTGAAGCAACACACTTTTATACACCAGAAAACAGTAATCACACGTGCGAACAGTATCAATTTCTTAGAAAAACGAGCTCTTTATCTGAGAGGAGAATGGAAGGTGTGCTTACACACGAGCCTCCTGACCTATTTATCTTTTCGGCTTCAATGATTTCGCGCGTTAACCTTTCTCTACTTTTTCCTATTACCAGACTTTTATCAAAGTAAGGCTTACAGGTTTTTGACTTGCATGCGAGAATATGGTCAACCAGCGATCCGCCTTGCCCGTTTCTGACGTTGCGAGCGTGTTCCATTAGGCGCTCGTTCAGACATCTCCCCGTCTGGCCGATATAGTGTTTCCCGCATGACAAGGGAATTTGATATACAACACCTTCATCGCACGTGACGTAGGGCTTCTGGTGCCTAGTTGCGCAACCGCGCGCTTTGTTGGTGTTGGTTTTTCCCAGTTTGCACAACGTTGCAAGTTTTTTCGGCGCCGAGAACACGACGGTCGCATTCGCTCGTTGACCAATTCTTTTTAAATTGTGGGAAATCTTGTGTAGATAAGGTACTACAACAAGGTTTTTTCGTTCACGAGGAACCGGGTTTAGGTTACATTGATTTTCTGGTTTCATTCTCTTAACAAGTTTTTCGGCAACAGAAACTTGAACATGAGAGGGGTACCCGGCATTAGTCAGCCTCTTGGACTGCTCTTGAAAACTATCGGTCATCATGTGCGGACACGATTTCTGGAGAGCATTTTGAAAACATAAATTGACAATACCTCTTTTTACCAGTTTTGAATGAGCGGAGTGATATGGCAGCATCGGCTTGTTACTACGCGGCTGGTAGGCCCAGCATATGTGATGAGCGTGAAAGATGAAGTTAATATCTAAAAATCTAATGGAGTTATCGATGGGCAATTCGCATGTTAAAACAAGCGGTTTAAAATGTTCTCTCATGGTAGTTAAAATGCTCTGAGCCTTTGACTCAAGTGAGCCGTGGTCACACTTAACAAGAATAAAAAAGTCGTCAACAAATCTAAAGACCTTGATTACGTCCAAGCTGTCTAGGTGGCTGGAAACAGCCTTGTCAAGTTTTGATAAAAACAGATTACTCAAAATCGGCGCTATGCACGACCCGATGCATATCCCTTCTTTCTGAAGGTATGGTTTTCCTTCCCAGTTAATAAACGTTGACTGCAAGTAAATAGCTAAAATTTCTAAAAAACTGCTCGCCGACACACCCGCCGCATTCTGGAAAGCAACACACCCAAACTCATCTATGCACTCCTCTACACAGCACAGCACCTTGTCATTCGGCAGCGAGTAATATAGATCCTTAACATCTACAGAAAATGCAACCATGCTGTCATCAGAGCGCGACCGAACAAAGTCTAAAATTTCGTCAGATTTCTTAACCATAAAGGGGTCGTCAAGCGGTAAAAGGTTAAGTTTGCTTTGTAAGTACACTGAAACCGTTTTTTGCCATGTGCCAGTTTCAGAAATAATCACCCTGAATGGTTTTTCCGGCTTATGGGTTTTTGCACTGAAAAACACGTCTAAAAAATCTTTTCGTGCATCGCCTATTTCTTTAGCCAGCTTTGTAAGGTTTAACTTGTTGCATAGCTTCTTCGCTTTAGCTTTTACTTTTGACATCATTACTTCGTTGCGGCAGCGAAATACAGAAGACACGGCTTCGTCAGCCTTTGACTTGTAAAGTTCACAGGATAGAATTGCAAAGCCACCTTCTTTGTCAGCAGGCAGCACGATCAGGTCCTGTTCCTTGATGAAGGACTCGACGCGCTTGAGGGGTAGCTTGGAAGATCCTGGCTTTGAGCACTGCAAAACGTCGACTCCTTCTGAAATGCAGCGGTCGTGTTCCAGTTGCGTTGCACGCTGCGATACTTGGCGTACCATCGCAAGTAGTTGTGCAGCTGACGGCTTGGGCTCCACAGCGAACTTTGGTCCAAAGTTCGCTGTGGAGCCCAAGCCGTCAGCTGCACAACTACTTGCGATGGTACGCCAAGTATCGCAGCGTGCAACGCAACTGGAACACGACCGCTGCATTTCAGAAGGAGTCGACGTTTTGCAGTGCTCAAAGCCAGGATCTTCCAAGCTACCCCTCAAGCGCGTCGAGTCCTTCATCAAGGAACAGGACCTGATCGTGCTGCCTGCTGACAAAGAAGGTGGCTTTGCAATTCTATCCTGTGAACTTTACAAGTCAAAGGCTGACGAAGCCGTGTCTTCTGTATTTCGCTGCCGCAACGAAGTAATGATGTCAAAAGTAAAAGCTAAAGCGAAGAAGCTATGCAACAAGTTAAACCTTACAAAGCTGGCTAAAGAAATAGGCGATGCACGAAAAGATTTTTTAGACGTGTTTTTCAGTGCAAAAACCCATAAGCCGGAAAAACCATTCAGGGTGATTATTTCTGAAACTGGCACATGGCAAAAAACGGTTTCAGTGTACTTACAAAGCAAACTTAACCTTTTACCGCTTGACGACCCCTTTATGGTTAAGAAATCTGACGAAATTTTAGACTTTGTTCGGTCGCGCTCTGATGACAGCATGGTTGCATTTTCTGTAGATGTTAAGGATCTATATTACTCGCTGCCGAATGACAAGGTGCTGTGCTGTGTAGAGGAGTGCATAGATGAGTTTGGGTGTGTTGCTTTCCAGAATGCGGCGGGTGTGTCGGCGAGCAGTTTTTTAGAAATTTTAGCTATTTACTTGCAGTCAACGTTTATTAACTGGGAAGGAAAACCATACCTTCAGAAAGAAGGGATATGCATCGGGTCGTGCATAGCGCCGATTTTGAGTAATCTGTTTTTATCAAAACTTGACAAGGCTGTTTCCAGCCACCTAGACAGCTTGGACGTAATCAAGGTCTTTAGATTTGTTGACGACTTTTTTATTCTTGTTAAGTGTGACCACGGCTCACTTGAGTCAAAGGCTCAGAGCATTTTAACTACCATGAGAGAACATTTTAAACCGCTTGTTTTAACATGCGAATTGCCCATCGATAACTCCATTAGATTTTTAGATATTAACTTCATCTTTCACGCTCATCACATATGCTGGGCCTACCAGCCGCGTAGTAACAAGCCGATGCTGCCATATCACTCCGCTCATTCAAAACTGGTAAAAAGAGGTATTGTCAATTTATGTTTTCAAAATGCTCTCCAGAAATCGTGTCCGCACATGATGACCGATAGTTTTCAAGAGCAGTCCAAGAGGCTGACTAATGCCGGGTACCCCTCTCATGTTCAAGTTTCTGTTGCCGAAAAACTTGTTAAGAGAATGAAACCAGAAAATCAATGTAACCTAAACCCGGTTCCTCGTGAACGAAAAAACCTTGTTGTAGTACCTTATCTACACAAGATTTCCCACAATTTAAAAAGAATTGGTCAACGAGCGAATGCGACCGTCGTGTTCTCGGCGCCGAAAAAACTTGCAACGTTGTGCAAACTGGGAAAAACCAACACCAACAAAGCGCGCGGTTGCGCAACTAGGCACCAGAAGCCCTACGTCACGTGCGATGAAGGTGTTGTATATCAAATTCCCTTGTCATGCGGGAAACACTATATCGGCCAGACGGGGAGATGTCTGAACGAGCGCCTAATGGAACACGCTCGCAACGTCAGAAACGGGCAAGGCGGATCGCTGGTTGACCATATTCTCGCATGCAAGTCAAAAACCTGTAAGCCTTACTTTGATAAAAGTCTGGTAATAGGAAAAAGTAGAGAAAGGTTAACGCGCGAAATCATTGAAGCCGAAAAGATAAATAGGTCAGGAGGCTCGTGTGTAAGCACACCTTCCATTCTCCTCTCAGATAAAGAGCTCGTTTTTCTAAGAAATTGATACTGTTCGCACGTGTGATTACTGTTTTCTGGTGTATAAAAGTGTGTTGCTTCAGGAGAATAAAGTTTGTTGGAAGTTAGCGCTCGTGGTGTTCGTCTCTCGTTTCTTGTGTCCTCGTCTTTTGCTGCGCTACAGTGTCTTTGACATAAAATAACTTCGGTAAAACGTTCTTGATGCCTACATGATTGCCATTCCCCTAAAATTGGTTTCACAGAATGTAATTTGTTGTTTACGTGATCTTGCCATGCGGCCTGCCACTTATTTCTGAGTTTACTGTTGATAAACTTTAAGCAATCCCTATGCGGTATGCTCACTTGTTTTATTTGGCCATTCCGGGCTTGTGCAGCGCATACATCTGCTTTTTCATTACCTACGATTCCAACATGGCTAGGAACCCAGCAGAATTTAATGTTATGTTTTTGTTTTGTGATTTTAACGATGTTATGTATGATGTTACCTATTATGGGTTCAGCAGCATTTCTGGAGTGCAGTGCTTTGAGCATACTCAGGGAATCGGTGTAAATGATGCTATTTTTGATATTCTCTCTTACTATTTTTTCCACAGCTACAAAGATGGCATAACACTCAGCAGTAAAAACCGATGCGCATTCTGGTAGTCGCATTATCTGTTTGTTTTTTCCTTGGATTACTGCACTTCCAACGTGACTTTCTGTTTTTGAGCCATCGGTATAAAATTCAATGTAAGTGTCATACTTTTCTTGTAGTGCAAAGAATTCCTGTAATATGTACTCATTTGGCGTTTGCTTTTTATCTAAATGTGTCATTGTGAGGTCACATACTGAAGGCAGGCTGTACCATGGTGGTAAATATTCATTCCTTTGTGCAATATTCGGTAGGGCATCTAGTACTATTAGCTCTTCACATTTATCTTCAAAGCGCAGCAGTAATGGTCTGATAGAATGTGGTTTGTTGATGAATAATCTTTTAGATGGGCACTTGGTGACAACTGGATGGCAGAGATGTTTCGGAAGAGAACGGATTTTTAAGACATATGAGCATGTAAGGGCAATTCTTCGATCCTCAAGAGCGGCTTCATTAGTTTCGACGTAAAGGCTGGCTACTGGTGATGTTCTGTATGCTCCAGATGATAGGCGCAGACCAAGATTATGAATGGGGTCTAATCTTTTTAAGTAGGATGCTCTTGCCGAACCATATATTATGCACCCGTAGTCCAGCTTGGAGCGCACGAGAGAGCGATATATTTGTAAAAGGCTTGCTCTATCGGACCCCCACCGCTTCCGTGAGAGCACTTTTAAGATATTGAGGGCTTGAGAAGCTTTCTTTTTAAGGTTGTTAATGTGTGGTAGAAATGTGAGTTTCTTGTCGAAAGTTACGCCTAAAAATTTGTGTTCTTGTTTAATTGGTAGCGCAGTGTGATTCAAGTATAGATTGGGATCGACCTGTAGGCCTCGTCGCAATGAAAAAAGAACAGCTACTGTTTTTTGAGGAGAAAATTTAAACCCATTTCTGTCTGCCCAAGCACCTAGTTTATTTAGTGTGATTTGTATTTGTCTCTCAACAGGTTGATATGCTAGAGGACGTGCATGCTATTTGTAGGTCATCTACATAAACTGAATACATTATGGACTTGGGTATTACTTTAGCTAAAGAATTCATTTTTACTATGAAGAGTGTCGTGCTTAGAATGCACCCCTGGGGTACGCCGTTCTCTTGGGTGAAAGTCATGGAGAGAGTTCCTCCTAGGCGGACGCGGAATGTGCGGTTAGCCAGGAAGTCGTTCAAGCAGTTCAACATCCTGCCGCGGATACCTAGCTCTGCTAGGTCACGGAGGATGCCGAACTTCCACGTAGTATCGTAGGCCTTCTCCAAGTCGAAGAAGACCCCAATACAGTGCTGCTTGTGGATGAACGCCTCCCGGATGGTGTTTTCTAGACGGACAAGGTGATCTGTGGTCGAGCATGCTTTTTTGAACCCACATTGGTGTGTATCTAATAGTTGCCGAGATTCAAGTATGAAGGTCAATCTAATGTTTATTACACTTTCGAAAGATTTAGCAATGCAGCTGGTGAGGGCTATTGGTCTGTAACTGCTAGGACTTGTTGGTGGTTTTCCGGGTTTGAGAAAAGGTATTATGACTGCTTTTTTCCACTCGTCAGGTATATTTCCAGTTATCCAGATTTTATTAAAGAATTTTAACAGTGCCTCTACAGCAGCCTCGGAGAGATGTGCAAGCATAGCGTAATGCACGTTGTCTGGTCCCGGTGCTGTCTTTTTGCCAGAAGATAGTACCTTATTTAATTCTTGTAGTGTGAGAGGCTGGTTATAATCCTCATGAACACCTGCTCCAGATGGAAATTTTTGTTTTTCAGCTATTGCTTTGTGTTTCTGAAATGTGTTTGTGTAGTTGGATGAGCTTGAGATCTCAGCAAAATGCTCGCCCAGTATGTTGGCCTGTTCTTCTAAAGATGTTTGTGTCCCGGGTGCTGTCAAGAGAGGAAGTGTGAAAGGGGTATGGTCACCAGTAAATTTACGAACTTTTTCCCACATTTTCTTTGATGTTATTGAACTATTTATTGAGGAGACATATTTCTTCCAAGAGGTTTTCTCTGCATTTCTTCGCACATACCGCGCTCTGGCTTTTGCCTTCTTAAAGGTGAGTAGGTTCTCTGCAGTGGGATATCGACGCAGAGCGCTCCAGGCTTTGTTTTGTTGTTTTTTTGCTAATGTGCATTCTTTTGTCCACCACACTTTGTGTTTCTTTTGTGCAAGTCCTGTTGTTTGTGGTATAGCGAGTGTTGCGGCCGATATTACGCATTCAGTAAACTTCTCATTAATTTCATCTGTGCTAAGGTCGTCACAAAATTCCTTTTCCAGAGTGGCACTTTTTGTAAAAAGTGACCAGTCGGCGAGCTGAATTTTCCAGCGCCGTGGCCTTGTGGGGATGATTGGAGTGGACGATGAGAGCCTGATGACGGTAGGTAAGTGATCGCTGCCCAGGGGGCATTTAAAACATCCCATTTAAAATCGTCAAAAAGTAATGGTGATGCGAAAGCTAAATCGAGAGAGCTCATTTTTGCTGAGCTTGGACAGCAATATGTGGCTTTTCCCGTATTTAAAAGACAGACATTATTCGAAAGTATAAAATCTTCGATTGTTTGGCCTCTAGAGTCACAGCGTTCGCTTCCCCAAAACGGAGAGTGAGAGTTAAAATCGCCAACTACCAGGAATGGCTCCGGCAGTTCATCGATCAGGCCTTCTAGATCTTGGCATGTTAATGTGATGTGTGGGGGAAGATATACAGAACATATTGTTATGGTTTTGTAGCTGATGACGCTAACCGCAACCGCCTCAAGTTTTGTTTTCAGTTTGATTTCTTGAGCCGGGACGCCGCTTTGGATGATGATTGCGACGCCTCCCGAGAGTCTATTTGCATGTTCGCGATCACGCCTAAAAGTTTTATAATGTTTTAAGATATTTGAATGTTGTGGACCAAGATTGGTCTCCTGGAGACATAGGGCTAGAGGCATCACTGACCCTAGAATATGAGTTATATCACTGTAGTTCCTCAACATTCCTCTACAGTTCCATTGAATTATGAAAGCCATCTTAGTTTTGTGTTTGTACTGATTGAAAAGCTAGATCAAGTTGTTTATGGCCCCGTGACTCGGGGCCTGTCTTTTTTTGACCGATCCAGGGAGCTCCGCCGACCATCCGACGTGGACGGTGAGGGGCTGCCCGGGGTCGTGTCCATCGCCTCTGCAGAGGCACTGGACGACCGTGCAGGAGGCACATTGATTTTTGAGTTAGACCTCGACCTGTGGGAAGAGGTCTTTGGGCCCGCCGACCCGGGGGTCTGCGTCCCCTCCTTTGGGGTAGGCGGAGTAGCGTGAGCTACTCCACCAGACGGCGCGGATGGCCCCGCCCCAGGCTCACTACGTGTGACCTGGACAGGTGCCGAAGCCTGGTGTGGTGCGCCGCGCCCACGCACCACATCGGCGAAGTTTGTTTTTGCAGTGAAGGAGAATTTGTTTGTCTGAGCGTATTGCCTTCGTGCTTCTTTGAAAGAAATGTTTTGAGTAGTCTTGAGAGTAATAATTTCTTTTTCTTTTTTCCATGAAGGACAAGCTCTGGAGTAGGCAGCATGGTCTCCACAGTTTGCACACCGTGGGTTAGCAACACATTCTTCGGATTGGTGGTCCTTCGAAGAGCATTTTGCGCAAGTTTTGCGGCCGCGACAACTCTGTGAGCCGTGGCCAAATCTCTGGCAGTTGAAACATCTGCGTGGGTTGGGAATATACGGTCTTACATTTATTTTCAGGTAGCCTACTTCAATGGATTCGGGCAATGTGCTCAAGTTGAATGTCAAGATCAGGTGTTTGGTGTCCACTTCTTTGCCATCCTTCCGGATCTTGATCCGGTGGACATCTATAACTTCTTGGTCAGTAAGTCCTTCGAGCATTTCCTTTTCAGAAAGGTGGACAAAATCTATTTCAGAGATGACGCCTCGTACAGTATTCAGAGACCGATGTGGGGTCACAGAGACAGGGATGTCCCCAATGGATACAATTGTTGCAACTTTTGAGTGTTGTATGCTGTCGCGCAGTTCAAGAAGTAAGTCGCCACTGGCCATTTTTGACACCTTGTAGCCAAGGCCTAAGGCATCCGTCAAGCGTTTTGAGACTTGGAATGGGGATATTATCCTTGCTTGCGTTTCTTCTGTTTTGCTATGGATGACGTGAAATTTTGGAAATGATACTTTTCTTTTTTGAAAAAAGTCGTCTGCTTCGGTCCGCCCTGTCTTGAGAGAGCGATCAAGTTTTGAAAGGGGGGGAGCCATAAAAAATTGAGGTTTTTCGGTCATGGTGCCAGCCACCCACCAAGGAGCCCAACAGGGGGACGCGACAGGAACTTGAAAGCAAGTCCTGCCCACGCCAGCTGTACACCTTAACTATAACCTAATATGACTCAACTCAGGGTAGTTGGTCACACACGGTTAACCCTCGCCGCCAGGAAAGAAGGAAAAAACAGAGAAGAGAGGAGGATACAGGAAAGTTGTAAGAAAGGAAATAGGAAAGTGAAAGATAGAGGGGAGGACAGGAAAAGGCGACTGCCGATTTCCTCCGGTCGGGTCAGGCAGGAGGTGCCGTCTACAGGAAGCTGGGGCCAAAGTGGTGTGTTGCCTCCGCCGAGGGGCCTTAAGGGTCCAAACGCTCGGCATCGGCTCAACCACCAGGATTCCCTTTTCCCCGGACACGGCGATGCCACGCACGGCTAAGCGCGGATGCTCGGGTCCGTGGTGACGCATTGTTCACCATCATCCCCCTGCGGGGATGTCCCTGCGGATGCTCGGGTTAACCCCGTGGTGTCGCCACTCACCAACGTCTGCATGCTGCAGACGCCTCCCTGCGGGGATCAGAGAGGTGAGCAAGCATGGCATAATGTATATTGTCTGGGCCTGGTGCTGTCTTTTTACCGGATATTAGTACTGTGTTTAGTTCCTGCATTGTAATAAGCTGATTGTAGTCTTCATGTATGCATGTTCTGAAGGGAAGTTTTTGTTTTTCTACTATTGTTTTGTGCTTTTGAAATGTGTGTGTGTAGTTGGATGCGCTTGAAACTGTGGAAAAATGCTCACCCAATATGTTGGCCTGATCTTCTAATGTTGTTTGAGTACCGGGTGTTGTTAGCATTGGAAATGTAAAAGGAGTAAAATTTCCAGTGAATTGCCGTACCTGCTCCCACATTTTCTTAGATGATATTGAGCTGTTTATGGAGGATATGTACTGTTGCCATGATGCCCTTTCTGCGTTGCGTCTAATGTATCGTGCTTTGTCTCTAGCCCTTTTGAAGGTGAGCAAGTTCCCTGCAGTGGGATATCTGCGAAGGTTGCCCCAAGCCTTGTTTTGCTGCTTTTTAGCTAATGTGCATTCATTTGACCACCAGACTTTATGTGTTTTTCGTGCAATTTGAGATGTTTGTGGGATTGCTTCTATTGCTGCAGATGTTAAGCATGTCAAAATTTTTCATTTATTTCTTCTATCGTAAGGGTTTCGGCATATTCTTTTTCTAGTGTGGCCTTCGTTCTGAAAAGTGCCCAATCGGCGAGGTGAATTTTCCATCGCCGTGGACTCGTAGGGAGGATGGATGTCGCTGATGTTAGCTTTAAAACCGTAGGTAAGTGATCACTTCCCCGAGGGTCGTCAAAAACATCCCAAATAAAATCATTAAAAACCGATGGTGATGCAAACGCTAAATCTAGGCAGGACATTCTTCCAGAGCTGGGGCAGCAGTAAGTTGGTTTTCCCGTATTCATTAAACATATAGTATTTGAAAGAATAAAATCCTCGATGAGCTGACCCCTGGAATCAGTATGCTCACTTCCCCAGAATGAGGAGTGTGCGTTAAAATCCCCTATTACATATGGCTCTGGCAACTGTTCCAGAAGTTCTTCTAGGCCATGCATGGCTATTGTGTTGTGTGGTGGTATGTATACAGAGCACATTGTTATTGTTTTATGGCTAATGATGTTTACTGCGACCGATTCTAAGTTCGTCTTTAATGATACCTCTCTTGCAGGGACATCGCTTTGCGTAATGATAGCGACGCCTCCTGAGAGTCGGCTAGCTTGTACTCGGTCTTTCCGGAAAATATTATATTTTTTTAAGATGTTTGTGTGCTGTGGCCCAAGGTTCGTTTCTTGCAGGCACACAGCTGTAGGTGCCATTGTTTTGAGCATATCGGTTATGTCTGTGTAGTTTCTGTGTAGACCTCTACAGTTCCATTGTATTAGATACGCCATTGTGATAAGTTGGGGATTGGGGAAAGTTACTTATTCTCAGGAGCAGTGATTCGTGGTTGCCCTTTTTTTCTCTAGGGAGTCTCGCCGCCGCTGCAGCGGTGGCGAACCAGGAGTTGTATCCATCGCCACTTTCGTGGCGCCGGATTTGCGCGGAGAATCCGCGGATGCGTGTGTTTTAGATGTCAGCGGACTTTCGCTGACATCCATCTCCTCCACGGTGGACGTGGAGGATGCTTCTTGTTTGCGATGGCCTGTGGCCTTCGCATTTGTCTTTTTTGTTGGGCCAGCGGTTGCCTTCTTAGAGGGGTGGGGCGACAGGTCCAGTTCAGCAGAGCTTCTCTGGGTGTCTGTCGCCGAGGATGCCGCTGCTGAAAGTGGGGCCTGAGGGCCTCCGGCGAGGATCGCGTGGTCTTCTCGCGAAAGTTTCAGCCCTGTGAACTGTGTCACCGACTTCTGTGGTGGGGACTTGGGTGTCGACACCAGGTCCACCGGATAGACCTGTGTGCCGACAGAAACTGAAGGCGGACGGTGGTCCCCGCGTCACCGCTTCAGAGTATGTCCCTTTCTGTTGGAAAGAGACGCGTTTTTTTGCGTCAAGGTAGGACAGGTTTTCTGTAGTCTTCAAAGTTATACTTTGTTTTTCTGTTTTCCAGACTGGGCACGACCTGGAGTACGCGCCATGTGCGCCATTGCAGTTGATGCATTTTGGTGTGCGTTCGCATCTTTCTTCTGTATGTGCATCTTCTGCGCATGTGACACAAGTTGGTTTACCGCGACAAGCCAACATGCTATGTCCAAAGCGCTGGCACTTGAAACATCGTCTCGTGTTCGGTATGTATGGGCGGACTTTACAATTAAGGTATGCGGCGTGGATTGAATCAGGCAGAGTTGTGGTATTGAAGGTTAAGACAATGTGTTTTGTCTTGATTTCAACATTGCTTCTTCTGATGGTTATTCGTCTGGCTGGTATAACTCCCTGTTCAGATAGTTCTTCCATTTCCGCATCGGTACCTTGTAGGAGTTCATATTCAGATATGACGCCCTTTGAGTGGTTCAGGGTGCGGTGCGGGGTTACCTGTATGCTCATTTCTCCAAGATTCTGTAGTGACATTAGTTTGGTGCTCTGTTCTTTTGTGTTTATTTCTACAAGGAGGTCTCCGGTTCGTTGCTTTTTTGCTTTGTAGTCTTTGCCTACACAACTTTTTAGGGTGTTGGCGATGACAAATGCAGATAGGTTGGCTACCGGTACATTAGTGTTTGAGTGAAGCATAAAAAGCTTCGCAAACGTTTCTGACTTCTGTGGACTCAGTTTCTTCACATCGGTGCGACCCCTTTTCGGGGCCGATCAGATTTTTTTGCAGATTTTTCCATACGGCATGTACTGACTAAGGGTTCCCAATACTTTGTCGCCTCTGATTCACCCTTATACACAGAGGAAGGTCCTGGGCCTCCCCGCCTGGTAGACAGACGAGGAGCCCATCGGCCGAGGATTGACCACTTCCTCGACCGCCACCGTTCAAGGTTTCTTCCCTCCACCTTTCAACCTATCGCCACGGTACGGATGACAGCTTCGGTATGGGGGCTAAGGGTCCGTGGTGGCGCCAAGCACCAACACCTCGTTACACAAGGTGCCCTTGCGGGGAAACCTACAATGAGGCCTGGAACAGCGGCTGCCTGCCTGACATCGTGTGTTGGTAAGACCCTTGAGCGAATGGCCTTGACTCGCCTCTCTAATTTTCTCGAGGCGAGGGAGTTCTTCCCCCATTCTCTCATCGGCTTCCGACGTCACGTCTGTGGACAGGACTTGTTTCTGATTCTCCAGCACACCTTTCTGTCACCTACCCTCGCTCAAATTCACGCACTTGTGACCGTCGATGTTCGCAAGGCCTTCAACAGTGTTTGCCACGACCACATCCTTTCCCAACTCGACTCCCTAGACTGTGGCCCCCGCATGTACTCATATATCCGTTCATTCCTCTCTAAACGTGTGGCTCGCTTTCGAGTAGACACCCATTTGCTCTCCTTCCCTCTCTTCAAGAGTACACAGTTTATTCAGACTCACAAGCCGCTATACACCACATAGAGAAACGCACCCTAACCCCTTCTCTCCAACAGGAGGTGGAACGAGCGGTCTCCGCATTGCAGCCTTCCATCGTTTTCCTCCGCTGGGTCCCTGAGCATTCAGGGATTGATGGCAATGAGCTGGCCCCTCAGCTCGCCCGCGACACACTTTTCCGGGCACCGTTGATCCCCTGGCCCAAGCCCTCGGAGGACGGTGAGAGACTCACCCTTCGCCGCACCATAAAAGAGGTCTACCTCGAGCTCCGTCTAGACAAACGCATTTACCGTCCCCCTCATCCATCACTCACGGTGCCGGAGGCTCGCCTTCTTCGGCACATCTAAATGAATGCAATTATGACCCCGTCTCGCCTCTTTCTCTATCGCTATCGATCGGACCCTTCCTGTCCCAACTGCCCCTGTATCTAGCGGACCTGTCCCATTGCCTCTTCTATTGCCCGGCTGCTCAGCAGTCGGGTTCCTACCCCCACCTTCTTTATCCATCACCACCTGGCTCGACCGGCTTGGCGCTGAAGGGGAGGAAGAACAGCGACTTCTCGTCGCCCAGGCGGTCGACATGCTCGGCCTGTAAATTATGGCCGAATAAAGGTCTTGTACTACTACTACTATTACTACTGCGCCATTTCCTTTCCTCAAAAAGCGCTGCGTTCAAAGGGCAAGGCATCGCGCCGAACGCGTGGTGGCGTTCCGTGGACTCCCTGGCAGCGCTACAACACACGCTGTCGGGTTCCACTCCTTAAGGCGAAGCTTACGCATCATTAATTAGCAGTTAATTATTATTTGGTCATTAATCAGTAATTAGCCATTAATTAGACATTTGTCACTACTTGTAATTAGCACTTAATTGTGTGTGTCGTCATCCAGTGGTGACGTCACCAGTGCCACAGAGGCAGTCAAAGTGGTGCGGAAAATGCTTTCGCCTCTATGCACTTTAGACAGTCAAAGTTCCCCCTGACTTTTTTCTTTCCTGGCCGCTGTGAAGCACGAGCAAGCGACTAGGTCCCAGTGGAGCACCTCACAACAAGTGTGCACTTGATGGAGAAACTGCTTTAGAAGACAGGGCGCGCCCGTCTCGTGCTTTCGCCGCTTGCCATATGCCGAAATGGGCGGACGTCAAGGCGAGGGCCTACCAGGAATTGCACGCTTTAAATACTATCCACAGTCGGATAAAATTCAAGAGCGAAGCGGCAGCCAGTGGCGCCGACCGATTTCATAACGTCGGAGTTAATCCGATTTCGTCTGCCACCCCCTGTGATGTCAAGTATCAGGTTCAAGGGTATGACAACATGAGAAACCATCGACGCCATGGGCCGCAAGGCTTCCTTTTTGGGTCATCTGCGGCTGCGTTCTTGAGTTGTATCCGACTATAGTTTATGGGGTTTAACGACCCAAAGCGACTATGGCTATGAGAGACGCCGTACAGGAGGGCTCCGGATAATTTAGACTACCTGGAATTCTTTAACGTGCACTGACATCGCACAGTATACGGGCCACTAACATTTCGCCTCCATCGAAGTGCCACCGCCGCAGCTGGGATTGAACCCGCGTCTTTCGAGTCAGCAGCCGGGGACCATAACCATTGAGCCATCGCGGCGGCTATCTTACTAGAGTATACCTGCTTAACACGTAATGGCTGGCTAGTTGGTTGTGCATACTTAAGACTACAGCGCAGTAGTAACACGGGCAAGACAAGAAAATGAGCTCTGAAAGCAGCGCCTGTATTTGCGTTCTTTTCTTGAATTTTCTGTGTTGTTACTGCGTTCTAGTCTCAGCTATAGTATACTTCATTCTTTACACTCAGCTGAATTTTCAATATTTTTAGATGATATTTTGCTGCCCCGTTCTGTAAAAGCATCTCTCTTTAAACCTTGAGAGAGAAATGGTAATAGCGCTGCAATAAGACGTACACAAGAAAGACTGACACAGGACTTTCTTGTGTACGTCTTATTGCAGTGCTATTACCATTTCTGTCTCAAATAATGCACCATCTAGCCCAAATTGACGTTCTTCTCTTTAAACCCTTTCTCACCCTTTGGTTGACTATGATGGCTACTACATTTATTCTAACGGATTCTTGCACACACTACTGGATGTAATGGTAATGTGAACTAAACTCACCCGTTCTTGTCGCCGTCTAAGGTTTGTTTTACACTCCCTCTCTCTCTAGCCAAACAACGTCGGCGACGCAGTATGTCCTGCCGCTTTGGGGGGCCTCTTGTCGCTACCTCGCTACCGTGGATTGCGTACACCATGAAGTGTGCCATGAAGTCGCGGGGGTACTCGGCGATGCCCACCGGACGTCGTCGCCTCTCTTTGTGTGCCGCCATCGGACCCTTGTCAGTGCGTGACCCCTGTCGCCAGCGCAGTCTTTTTTTTTGTTTCAGCTTCCGTCGCTCACAAAGATTCCCTAATCGCCGGCGGATCGGATTCGGTCGCAAAGGAATCTGTCGCTAATGTGGCTGCTTTCTTCGGTTTCGGATAATCGCTGCTGTTTTGAAGAATATCGCAACTAATTTATGCAAGCTGTTTCGTCTTTATTCGCGTCGCTTTATTCGCGCTTTATTCGAGTCGCATTCCTACATCGTTGTCACAACACTGTCGAGAACACTGCGTTGGCATATATGCCGAGCTCCGCGGATGCTCCGGCCACTCCTCAGTGGGCTTAGCAGTACGTTGCTGAGTACAAGTGCGTTCAAAACAGCACGCCATGTCACCTTATTAGGCGCACGCATATTTGTGAAGGGGAAACAGGTGAAATGTTTACTACCCATTCATGTCGCACATGGGCAGCGAAAATGTATCTCTCTAAATGTCTCCTGGCTAATACGTGCTATGCTAGTCCTACTTGCGCATGTACAATGCTTTGTCAAAATTCTCGGAAGCTGAATTCTTTCTTGACACTTCAGTAGCTACAAGTGCCGAAAAACTCAGTGCATTATTGGTCAGATACGGCATTTCCGCAGGAGTGTGCATGGAAAATTATCCGCAGTTTTCAAGTGGAGAGTTCACCCAAGGTCAACCCTAAGGTTTACCAGATCAAATGGGATCGGTCAGAAATGTGGGTAGGCAGTGAAGAGGATCTTCAAAAAAATAAAAAAAAAACATTGCGGCCTGATTTAGTGAGGAACTAAGCACGTCCGTGCTAAATAATCAAGAGTTGCAGCACCTACTGCCCACTGTTCTACCGCTCAGAGATCAAGTCGTCAGTGTTGGAGGAAGAAAATGGCAAGGTAATCAGAGCGACTCATCCAAAGTCACGCCAAGTGGTTACAAAGGACGGCGAAGTCTGACAGCATCTCCTGACAACTGCATACTCTTTCAAAAGCAACTTGACAGACGACGACAGTCTGTCGGATGACGCTGGCCGCCCAGCAAACACCCGCAGCAACCCCACGACCAACACCGGCAGAAGTGTCATTGTGCGACCAAAGACCTTCGCAACGGTTGGGCAACTTCGTCCAAGACGCTTGGATCGTGTTCAATGACGGTGGGTACGGACTGTGATTCACGTGTTGTGTTCCTCAAGAGAAGCGCATTGATCGCGTACACGTGGGCGCGTCCCGTGAGAACGCGAGCGTTTCAGTGATACATAGTGATACGTCGAAAAAGGCGGCAGTGTATAAGCTGCGAGTTGCGCTTCCTCTTTCGTTGCTTGAAAGCAGTGCTGCGTAGCAGAGCAGTGATGCAACACTCACAGATTTCAAAAACTGCGCCGTAATATGCTTCATTGTTAGCGAAATAAGCTATGAATGTACGATATCAGCGCACACTACGCGAAATCGTCCTGTAGGGCACAGAGTCATCGTCTAGTTGAGCCTTCTGCTTGGCGTCCAAGGCTATTCTCCGCTCACTTTCGCCCTTTGCCTGACCGACGAACGAGGGGCGGTGAAAACTTTTCTATTGCTTGGCTGGTGAGAAAACGTACTTGATCTCTTCTTGGCGACGGGCTTTCTAGTGGACGTTGGGTCCGCTCAGCACAAGCTCGGCCCCAGGGAATCTCATCTGTATGTCGTCACCCATGACGGAGGAGAGATCGCCCAGCGCAGGCTTGGACAAAGCGGAAGCGGGACAAAGTTGAGTTTATTCAACTTTTGGCGAAACAATGCGGCCGATGCTAGAGGATACGAACCACCTACTGGCCAGGTGCCTGGCGCCACACAGCTTACAGCACAAGGAGTGGTACAACAAGAATTAGCTCAAAGATTCTGAAGAAAAAAATTACCGTGCGTTTAGCACTGAGCATACAAGCAGACTCAAGAGCATGCTGCATCCAGATTACGATTACTCCTTATATATTGACCTATCGTCAAAAATGAAAATGACAAGGGAATCATTGGTTACCGGAAAATGGTTTCAACCATTTCCTGAAAACAAATAGACTCATGAAGAGTTGTAAAAGTAAAGGCGCCAAAAAACCACACACACACACAAGACAAGAGAACGGGACAGAGCGCCACTCACAACTAGTTTATTTTTCACACCACAGATACATATATACACAACGCCAGCGCCTGCGCAAAGAACAAAATTACGCATCAATGCGATAACGACTGCTCAAAAAACTTTCTTTCCGCCTGATAGAGAGATACGGAAGTTTCGCTAACACAAGCACTGCCTTTTTTACAGATATAAAACGCTTCAATCAGTTCTCGGGCTTTAATGTTGCGGCTTCTGGCAAGAATCCGCACGGATGAAAAGCATGGCTCACAAGAGCGTGAAGGGCAAGATCTTATATGTTTCGGCAAATTTGGGCCCTCTTTATTTTGTTCTACGTTTCGTTCATGTATATATGTATCTGTGGTGTGAAAAATAAACTAGTTGTGAGTGGCGCTCTGTCCCGTTCTCTTGTCTTGTGTGTGTGTGTGGTTTTTTTGGCGCCTTTACTTTTACAATGAATTACCAACTAGCCCAGCAAGAAGTTCTCTTAAGATAATATTATGAAGAGTTCTTTGCCTTCGGCTATGCAAATTTAACAGGTTACGGATTTGTCATTTTAGTAATTGTGCGCCATAGCTTGCCTAGGTTTAATTTTTATTAAATACTAATGTATCAAGGCCAAGTACTCCATGTATAGAAAGAAAAGTGCTCGCTGCCGGTTCTGAACTGGCAGCCACATATCGCACCGCAACACCACAGTGTTCGGTAGCTGAACAAAGCTAGTAAGTCAACATAACGGACCAGGACAAATGTTTTATTCAACAGCGAAGTTTCTGAGGAAGCTGCACAGGTTTTCTTTGTAGCCGCATGCCGGCGCTAGGGTGGATGCTAATGATTAAATGCAAGCATGTTACAAAGTGGCCTATAGGGCTAGTTACAAATCTACTGTCCACAATGGGGGATTCCCTTGAGACACTTGACGAATAACAAATGACGCTACTCAGAGAAGACACTGGATTTCTACATTTCGGTGGACATATATCCCTTAAATTCACGCAAGCTTTGTGCCTTTTGTTTTTTCTCTTCAGGTTGTAGTTGGTTTTGTTTATGCGGTTCAATGTCGTAAACTGACCCAGGCTTTTAGACCACCTCGGCCGCGATTGAACCCGCGCCTTTCAATTCAGCAACCAGGCAACATAGTTACTAAGCCACCGCGGCGCCAAGGTTGTGTTTAAATCTTTTCACTCCCGAAGACTAACTGATGAACGCTTCGTCATCGCGTCAGCGGAAACAGAGGCGTCGCCTTGTTTTGCGGGAGGATGAAAATAACGGACGCAGTTGCGTCATAGCAGCGAGGCGCGGTTTAGCATTTTCAGAGCATCTTTTGGTGCTGAAAACTTCAACTCGTTTTCCCTGAAGATATCCGCACCACTCAGCGTGCTATTGCTTGCCAATTGTCCAATGGCAATTTTCATGAAAATAGTACGTAAATAGACTCCCGAAGCTGCAAAACAAGGTTCATGGCGAAATTTTCTTCTCAGAGCTGCATTACAGAGAAACGCTACCAGCCACAAGATAGAGGATAAAGCTGGTTAGCATTTGAAAATACTTGGATTACTGGCCTGTGGCAGAGCTCGCCGCGGGGTTATGCTAATTTTTAACACTGATTTAGCTCACGACTCACTGTGAAGCCACAGCTTATGGTGTTGACTTTTGGCTGGCTTTACCTTTGATAAAGCGGATGGTGTGCCCTAAACGTGGTGGTCATTTCTGCTTTCGACCTTATTCAGTTCACCAATTTAATCAACACTACGGAACAGCAAACTGGTTATTTTCCCCATCTGCTTATTAAAACACTGCTCAACTCAACCGAGACAAACTTTCCGTTCGATTCACACCGAAAGTGTCCTAAGCTTTGCCTAAGACTGCAGTTATAAAAAGTAGACATCTGAGGCCTAGAAATGGCGTTCTAGGGAACAGCCGAGGCGGATGCCGCGCCAGTAGAAAATGAAATTACGTACCATGTTCTCGAAATCTTTCACCGCATCAGATTTGTAGGCCGAGATTACTGCGGGATTGCCCAAAACGCAATAGTTGCTGCTCTTGGGAACCATCTCGAGGGAGCCTTCGACGGCCACCAGAACACCGCGAGTAGGCTCTGCGTGCAGCACAGTAAAATTCAGCCCCGTTAATCTGGTAAAATGTTACAGCACAGAGGCAAAACAAAGCAGACTGTTTAGCGTACTCATCGCTATAGCTAGGGGAGCGTGGTTGCATTGTTTTTAACAGCGTAAAGAGGGGAATAGCTCAAGTTCCGCGCTCGCGTCCCAAAGCGACTCAGGCTCAGTGAAGGGCTCCGGAAATTTCGACCACCTGGGGTTCTTTAACGTCCACTGACATCGCACAGTACACGGGCGTCTAGAATTTCGCCTCCATCGAAATCGGCCGCCACGGCCGGGATCAAACCCGCGTCTTTAGGGTCAGCAGCCAAGCGCCGTAACCACTGAGCCACCGCGGCGGGGCGCAAGTCGACAAGGTTGGGTTGTGTTCGGTTTAATTGCGCACAAGCATCTAAGGCTATCATGGGCCAAGCTCAAGGTGTAGGAAAATTGTTCTCTGCTGAATTTTACAAACGTGAAAACCCATCATTGTTGTAGGCGGCCTAAAACTTTAGTTTGTATTTGTGAGTAGTGAGAAAGGAAATGAACTTTAAAAGTGGCTATTAGGAAAGTTTTAAAGGCGGTCAGGTAACCTCAACGACCATCCTTGTCTGGGCAAGGATCTCGAGACTCCCAACCCAAAAAACAAAAAAACCTCAGCCTTCTGCTCAGGAATAAGAAGGTAGCTGAGGTGTGTAACCATATATAACAAAACGTAGGGTCGGGATTAGAGCGTTTCAAGGAGACCTGCTCCCCTTAAAACGCTAAAAAGACTTAGGATATCAATAAGTGCATCTTGACCTAAAATCAATGCCCGGTGAAGAGGAATGTGTTCTTTGTAGCATGGAGTAAAATACTTTTTCTTCAGTGATTTAAGTTCTGTGCATGAGAATATGATGTTTTTTACTGTAATTTAATCTCCCATTTTCCACAAATAGCTTTGTCTTCTTATGTTAGTAGGTAGTTGTGTGTAAGGTGTGTATGTTCAATACGGACACATCATAAAATGACCTCTATGAAACGTTCGTGGTGACTACAGGTTTTCCATTCACCCAGTGCGGGCTTCATCAAATGAAGTTATTTACTTTATTGTCCCAGGTTTCCTGCTATTTAGCCTTGATATTATTGTGTTAATTTCATTCAGTCGCTATGGGATATGTTGACGTTCTTGATTTCTTGAATGCGAGCTTGTGCACCACATTCGTCGGCTCCTTCATTACTATATATTCCAATATGGCTCTGCACCCAGCAGAATTTTATTGTATGTCCCTGTGTTCTGACTTTTTCGATGTTGTGTAATATGTCTCTTCGTAAGGGTTCGACTGCATTTTATGCAGTGTAATGCCGTGAGCACGCTAAGTGAATCTGTGTAGATTATGCTCTTTTGAATGCTGTTATTTATTATTCTGCCTACAGCTGTAGAGACTGCTGTAAGGCCGCCACTCATTGCCAGCTGCAACCCTTTAGCAGGACCCCTGTACCTGCCGATGCGGCTTTCCATTATAAACGAGAGCCACCCCAAGCACAGTGCAGATGGGGAGTTGGACATGCTCTTGACACGCCGCCGGTATCTTCACGGGGGCCCCCTTTCACCGTAGGCTATCGTCGGAAAGGCACCCGATGTCCCACAGCTGCATGCGCTGCCGCGGGACCTAACCGAGGCGTCTTTAAAGGACGGTGATTAGGAGCGCCGGTTAAGCCAATTACGGTGTATCTTTCACATCCTGACCCAATGTGGGGAGAAAACAGGAACCGTTTCTTATCTGGTTTGCTGAGACGGCAAAGAGTGCCCAAGAAAAGACGATTACAGCGTTTTTTTGGCGATGCGTGGGGACAATGTCCGTTCCTCACCCTTATCCGCCCGCTCATCTTATCACTCTTATCCGAGCGTCCCGCCGTCTGTGCTGTACCTGCTTTGTGACCCTTTGCCTTTCTCTCGTGTTGCTTACGGACAACACGCACTGATGACGAGTGGGTACGAATCAGTGTCAAGAACTTGACTTGCAACGCGAGTGGAGAGGGGGGCGGGGTGGGCTTGAGACAAATTGGAAGAGCCCCGACGGGAGAGGATGTGGATGCCCTTACCGTAGAGAGAGTGGTGTCGTATTTGTTTTTGATTTAGTTTGTGCTCTTAGCGAGAGCCTTGGTTCCAGGCTGAGCCCAGCCCACGGGGTAGGTCCCACTTGGCGGCATGTGAATAAAGTATTTATTATTATTATTATTATTATTATTATTATTATTATTGGAGAACTGATGCTTGGGGCGGGCCATTGAAAATGACCGCCCCTAATTATTTGTTAATTAAGGGTATAAAAAATCTCTGCCTCTCGTAACCGACAGTAGAGTAAGCATGAAATGTTTACGGGCATAACACACTGCTTGTAGATGGTACTAGTCAAAATCTTGAAATGGGTCTAGTGTTCGTTGTCGGCAGGGCAGGGGCGAGCAGTCTTCTTCTGTGGCGTATCACTCGCAAAGCGATCGCTTTCCGCAAGACGCTTCCTACCTCTCATTTTATCAGGCTCCATTGCTCGGCTTAAGCAGCTGTGACGGTGGCGGCATTGAAATGCAGGACGATGCAGAAGCGTACGCGGACACGACGAGACGCAGGCCTGACAAGAATGTATCTGCTGCGCGTTCGAATACTCCGCGAGCGTGTATACATCTGCCTGCCAGAGGGGGAAACGGCATGAACTGAAGGCCCAGGGGCCGGTCTTTTACATGCGTGAGTGTAGGACCGTAGCGCCATCCTTGGGGAGGGCGCGAAAGCAGTTTTCCGCCGAAAGCCCTTCTCGCCCTGGAGCTCCCCTCTTTCTCTAAGCGGCCTTCTCACAGTTCACGTATGACAGCGAAGTGTATCGTGGCATGTATGTGCTTTTTGCACGCGTTATTAGAAATCGGAAATTATACTTCCGTGCATTATCAAATGCACAGCTCGAGTAATATCTTGATGAACATTGAGAAGACACTGGCAGCAGTTATTTTTTATGACTCGTTTGGAGAGCAACCGGCGCTTGTATGCCGGTCCCGTAGGAGGGCTTAGAGAGTCTCGTTGAATCTCGTTAAATCTCGTACGGTGCCCGGATGTTCTCGTTTCAGTGCCCGGATGTTGGCTCTCGGTCTCGGCGTGACGTCACCACACTGCGGACAACGGGAGCTAAAAGCATTTCATGCTTAAAATCTAAGTGAACGAATGGAGCCCAGACTGAGCTGGGGATCCATGCTTAGCATGTAATGCAGTGCTACTTCGGCTCTAACCTGCTAGGTCGATGAGTGAAGTAGCGCCAAGTTTGGTCTTTTGATAAATTCATTCATGCTTCTTCCAGTTTTACTCTCTGTATATGTATGCTGTAAATATATGCTATTCTGTCATCATCTGCAAGCAAGCCTCTTGGTCTTCTTCCACGCCGAACTACATTAGAGGAAGGGTTTGGAAACCTTCCTTGAAATAACGAACAGATATTAAATTCAACTACTGCAGAACATTCGGTGTTAAAAATGGATGCACAGCTTTTGACAGTTTCCTGGTACAACCGCACTTCTGAAATATTCTGCTGTTTTTAAGCCGCCAGTGTAAAATTTTGTGTAGTTCTCATTTTTCTTGTAATGCCCGGTATTACGGTAAAGTGTGCTCTAATGGTGTTTGGTTTTTTCGGAAACGTGGTAACGTCAAATCACAACAGTGGGAAGACTGTTCTATGGGGGCAGTGGGTCGTGCCTTGAGGCGACATCAGGAAGGCTGTCCACTATTTCCATGTTTTGGCAACTCTCTTCGAAATGGAGAAGAGGTCTGACTGACTGCGGTTTATTGATGAACAGTGTTCTGGAGGTGTACTTAGTAACAATCGGATAACAAATATGTTGCGGTAGAGATCTTGTTTTCAGTACATATACGCCTGTGAGCATTGTTCTTCTGTCTGCCAGGGATGGTTCATTGATATATACATTAAGGCTACTTATTGGAGATGTTCTGTGTGCTCCGGTTCAAAGACGAAGACCTAAGTTGGGTACTGGGTCTAGTCGTTTCAAGTACGACGGCCTCGCAGAACCATAAACCACGCATCCATAATGTAAACAGGAGTGCACTAGAGCGGGATATATCTGCAAAAGGCAAGTTCTATCGGAACCCCAGCGCTTTCGTGAAAGTACCTTGAGTACTTTTAGGGCTCGAGATGCTTTATTCTTTAGTTTGTTGGTGTGACTTGGGAATGTGAGCTCTTTGTCAAATGTTATGCCCAAGAACTTGTTTTTCTGTTTTACTGGTAACACAACTTCATTAAGGTATAGAGTAGGGTCACTCTGTAAGCCTCGTTTGAGCGAGAACAGCACACTCAGTGATTTTTGTGGTGGAAATTGGAATCCGTTTCTATCTGTCCAATTAGCTAATTTATTTACAGTCATCTATATCTGTCTCACATGAAGATAGACTGGAGGACGTACATGCAGTTTGTAGGTCATCTACATACACGGAATACATAATCGACTTGGGGATTATTTTTGCTATGGAGTTAATTTTTGCTATGAAAAGTGTAGCACTTAGAACACAACCCTGAGGTAGACCATTCTCCTGGATGAAATTCACTGACAGGCTAGCACCTAGACGTACCTGGAATGAACGGCTAGAAAGTCGCTCATACAGTTCAGCATCCTACCCCAGATGCCTAGATCTGCTAGGTCGCGGTGTATGCAGAACCTCCAAGTGGTTTCGTACGCCTTCTCCATTTCAAAGGAGAGCGAAAGATAGTGATGTTTGCGTATGAACAAACGCAAACATGAACGCCTCCCGCACTGTGTTATCAAAACGCACAAGATGATATACGGCGGAGCATGCTTTTTTGAACCCAAACTGATGTATGGCGAGAAGCTGACGAGATTCAAGAACAGAGGTTAGTCGAATGTTCACCACACTTTCAAATGATTTTGCTAGACATCTGCTAAGTGCAATTGGCCTATAACTACTAGAATTTGATGAAGATTTTCCAGGTTTCCAGAAAGGTAGTATGATGGCTTTCTTCTACGCCTCAGGTATCTTCCCTGAAAGCCAGATTTTGTTGAATTTTAGGAGTGCCTCAACGGCAGCCTCAGAGAGAGATGCAAGCATGGTGTAGTGTATATTATCTGGGCCTGCTGCTGTCTGTTTGCCTACGGACGGTACTCTATTTAGTCCCTGTATTGTAATTTTCCTGTTATAATCCTCATTCATGCCTGCTTCTGTGGGAGATTTTTGTTTTTCTGCTATGGTTTTGTATTTTTGAAATGTCTGTGCAGTTGTAAGAACTGGAAAAAGCAGCGAAGTGGTCATGTAATATGTTTGCTTCTTCTTCTAATGTTGTTTGTGAACCAGGAGTTGTAGAAGTGGAAAAGTGTAAGGAGAATAGTCACCACTGAATTTATGAACCTCATCCCACAATTTCTTGGACGGTAGTAAGCTGTCTATAGCGGAGCCATATTTCCTCCAGGTAATTTTTTCGGCAATTCTGCCAAGGTGGTGGTGGAAAACATTTATGTACAGGTATACTACAGGAGGTTATGCATGAGCTGACCCAGAGGGAGCCAGCCCTTACAAATACTAGGTGGAGGTCCCTAGTTCGGGACCCCAGTGGCATCGGCCGCCGACCGGGTTGGGTCGGGTCGGGCCGGGTTGGGTTGGGTTGGGGCCCACACCATGTGGTAGATGTCCGAAGACTTCTCCGCACAGTGCGGACAGCTGCCCGAGAAAGAAGGGTCGAAGTGTTTGAGAGCTGCCGGGCACAGCAAAGTATTAGTATAGAGACGAAGCAGAAGCCGCTCCTCCGCCTTTGAGAGACCTTTACACGGGCGGGGATAAAGAGCATGGCCAGAATGATAAATTCTGCCAATACGTCACGCATTGGCCGTCGCACTTTTAAAGGCCTACTTGAGCGAAAGTTTACTTACGCTAATTTTGCGCTCGATATATTGTTGAATGTTATGAGCAATATTTATTTTTAATATTAGGGCTGCAAAGAATCTAGTATTTTAGTTAGAAGCGTTCAAAAACATCTGTAGCAGTCGACGCAGTCCCCTAGCGGTGTGTTGGACAACTAACATTCAAGACCGGAAACACGCACTATTGAGACACCGGCATCGCCGGTTTCAGGCGTTCTCAAGTGAGTGAGCGCCCCTTGTAGGCCCTTTTTTCTGGCGCGTTTTGGATGTTTTCGCTGCGAAGCTCGGTGGTATTCGAGAAAAATTAACTGCTGGCATCATGTCGACGCAGTGCGTGGCCAACGTTGTACGTGGCTGCACAAAGGAATGCGGAAAGCACCACTGTACCCTTTCGGATACTGCCCTTTACACCCGATCTCGACAGCTGGTGTCAACTGTCTGTGTGTAGTTCAGGTTTTAACGTGAATTCCGCTCTCTTTTCTGAAAAAGATAACAATGGTGGACGTCTGACGCTTCTCCCTCGCGCTAGCCCGGTGACTGCTGCCAACCTGACGATGGAGGCCACCGAAGAGAAGGCACTCAAGACCTTTCAAGGAAACCAAACGTTTTCATTCGTTACATTGACGACTGCTTCTGCATTCTGAAGACATCGCAGGTCGAAAATTTCCTGGCACAGCTCAACTCAGTCGAACCTTCAATTCAGTTTACAATGGAACGAGAAGTGAACAACACATTGCCATTCCTGGACGTCTTCATAAGAAGAGAAGGGGCAGATCTAAAGTTCGGTGTCTATAGACCTTTGCAATAAGGGCTCCCCATGGGCGCTGCCATATTGTTCACTGGACTGTCGTGAGCACCCCTCGCTAGCACGGTGGAAGCGGCGGCGGAACAGGTTTCCGACAGTCCAGAGAGGAGGTTTTTCGACAACTCCCTCGCCCGATGCAAAGGTCTATAGGAAGCCAACCCACACCGGCCGCTACCTAAATTTTAATTCCAACCACCCTACTAGCCACAAGGAATCCGTCGTCTCCTCTCTTCTGAGAAGGTGAAAGGCAATCTGCTCCTCGGAAGCAGAGAAAAGAGCAGAAGAGGCCACCGTTCTCGCCGACCTACAGAAGAATAGCTACACACGTGGCTTCATTCAACGTGTTGGGCGCCGTCAGGCTCAGAGGACAGGGGGAACAACAGCCAACAATGAAACAACGAAACGCGTGCGCGTGGTGCTTCCATACGTGAGGGGAACCAGCGAGGCACTTGCACGCATTCTGGGAAAATATGGAATCTACGTTGCTCACAAACCTGTTTTAACAATAAGCCGCTTCTTGCCACAACCGAAAGACCGCGTCCCCAAAGAAAAACAACCTGGTGTCATTTACAAAATCCCGTGCTCCAAGTGCCCGGCTTCGTACGTCGGCGAGACAAAAAACCTCCCCAAAAGAATAAGGCAACACAAGAATGACGTCCGGCTAATGAAATCGGAAGCCAGCCCCCTCGCCGAACACTGCGAGCGCGCCGACCACCAAATAGCCTTCGAGGAGGTGAGCGTCTTGGCCGTGGAGCCAAACCTGTTCAAGAGGCGACATGTGGAGTCATGGCATATCCGGCTCACAAAGGCGGCGATGAATAGAACTCCAGGAACGCTCCCCTCTGTGTACGTTAGTGGACTCTGCCACGTGCAAACAAAGGGAGAGCGAAGGCAACACCCTCTGCTGCTGGCACACTTTAGTCACCCCTGAAGAAGGGACCGAGTTGGTCCCGAAACGTTGGGCAAAAGTAAAATATTGGTTGGCGTCAGTTTTTTCTCTGAACTATCTCAAAAACCCAACCAGACGGACCTCCGTCGAAGATGTTTTCGTTCAAACCCCTTTTGTGGGCAGGGCTTTGTCAATAGACCTCTTGCGGTCTACATCATCAGTGCATGTATACGTGTTCCTGGTGCGATCGGCAAAGCATGCCACGTTCCGAGGGGAGGGGGCGTCTCTAATCGGGAGAATAAAGACGACGGGGGAGCGCTGGTCACAAGCTAGCTTAGCCTATTCAGAAGCTAAAGTACACGGCTTTGCTCATCGAAACACGCCCTTTTGACGTCACGATGTTTACACCAGGCAGAGGTCTAAGGAGAGATCTGCTTCGTCTGAAAGGGAATCAACATGCACGCGTTTATTGCGGATACAGCTCTACCCAATTAATGCGAAATATTGCTGTCGTGCACCGAGTGTATCTGTTGCCACGAAGACTGTACCCTCAAGACTATACTGTACCTGACAGGTGGAGGCGGTATATGAGTATGGTGTCCCTATCTCATGCGGTTTCATGCTCATTGGCCAAACAGCCAAAAAAGTCTAATGGAGAATGAGAGCAAAAGAAAAATGATCCCCATTTAGGCGCCCACTGCAGCATGTGAAAGATCACGCAGAAAAGACAGCAAAAGTCTACTTTTCGATGTGCAAATGCGTTCCTGATTACAAGAACGCGCGCATCCTGTTCGGACACAGCGATGTAATGGAGACCTTCTATATTCACCACAACGGCACGATGTGTATTAGCAGCCATTACGCTGCATTATCCGAGAGGGAATTGAGTTATCTGACCTCCCACGTGCCTTCCAGATAACTTTTGTTGTCGTGATAAGTCTTTCGATGTCTGTCTTTTAATCATTAAAAAGACCAGGTGATAGTCAGCGCTTGTTTGTGTTAGTATTTTTTATAAAGACAATGACTACACTGCACGCATAGCAGAGCGCACATGTGCTGTTAGCTCGCGTGCCCGCTAAAAAATGCCGACTTGATAATACAAGCCCTTTTTCTACTTGGCCTCCATCTAAGTATGCCTCCTTCCTTCATGATGTCCGAACTTTGCACAAGCTGTAATCGAATACTGCCAGGCAAACATCCCGGCGCGATAATCTTCATGAAACACGTTTAAAACTTTTTCTGCGCCGTTTCACCCGATTTAAGATGCGTTTTATGGAATTTAATATATGATTTTTTTCATATTGCCACGTATCATTGCATTGTGTGTTCGTTCACGCTCAAGGCAGCTGGAAAGGGTCGTTATCACTTTTGTTCGTGGCGCGAGAAGCGACCAGACTAATCTCGATTGTTCGCAGCCATGAAAGGCTGCATCTAGGTTTTTCCAGATTACCGTAGATGATCTTGACCTGTTATCTGGAAGTTTCCTCGCCGGCTTTAAATTGAGCGATGCCGCGAGCGGCGGACATTCGTAGTTCGACGACAGACGAGCACGTTTGTTGCTTACGCCGCCACCGAGTGATTCAGTTCTTTTGCGGGCGCAAGTCAGCCCAAATAAAGAGCTTCGTTTCCAAGACTGGTTGGTGTCTTCCTGACCGCTGGACTGCCGTCACTACAACGTGACAATATATACTCAGTATTTATTGAGTAAAGTGCTTCACACGCCACCGGTACCAGGCTTTGTACGAACCGCATCGAGCAGACGCTTCGAACCTATCCGGACTCTCGTCTCAAACATGCGTCACTTCCGGCGGCGGTAATGGCGCCCGTTTTTCCAGTTTCGATATTGAAAGCTGATTTCTGCGTGCCGTTGGCACCGTAACTGTTGGAAACTGGAACGTAATGTTTTTTGGGTAACATAAACCGGGGGTGTACTATTAAAAAAACACATTCTTACGGTTTGCAAAATTTCGGTTAGTTTGCCTTTAAACAGTTAACAAGTTGACCGCTGTCGGGTACCTTCGAAACATTCCCCATTCTTTGTTTTTTTGCTAGTCTGCACTCCTGTGTACACCAAACCTTGTGTTTTTTATTATTTGTCCTTTTGTTTGTGGAATCGCTATCATTGCAGCGTAAATCATGCAGGTGTAAATTTTTCGTTCATTTCGTCTATGCCGAGTCCATCATCGAATTCTTTATGTAACGTGGCATTTGTGGCAAACAGAGACCAGTCTTGGAGTTCCCAGCGCTGAGGTCGTGTTGGGATGACTTGGATTGGGAATGATAATTTTAAAACTGTGGGAAAGTGGTCCCTTCCTCGAAGATCATTTAAAACATCTCAAGTAAAGTCATTAAAAGCTGATGGTGATGCCAAGGTTAGATCGACGCAGCTCATTTTTCCTGAGCTGGGACAGGAATATGTGTTTTTTCCTGTATTCATGAGTCATATGTTTGCAAGTGTAAGATCTTCAATTATTTGGTCTCTGGTCCATGTGTGCTCACTACCCCAAAAGGGGGAGCATGCATTAAAATTCCCAACTACCACATATGGTTCATGCAATTCTTGGAAAAGTCTTTCCCAATCACAGATAGTAGCTGTGAGGTGTGGTGATATGCAGGGTGTCCCAGCTAAATGTAACCAAGGTTTTCAAAAAGACGAAGTGCCCTACCCCTGTGAGACCAACTGAGTGTTGTTGCCAGTCGCGTGTCCTAGTCTGCAGTATTCTTTATTACGCAGCCGTAATTAATTATCAGACACTAATTAGCTAGCTTTTTAATTAGTGCCTTTAGGAAGAAAGTGTCAAAGCAAAAATTGTAGATCCCATAGAAAAATAACCGGTTGCCTTGTTTGAAACCAAGTACCACTGATACAGCTTCTTTTATTTGCCTTAAAAGAAAGCCCGCGAAATACAAAAAGGACCACGTGACAGGGAAGCAGTTTCAGCGCTCCCAAACGATCGGTCAAGCAACGACATCCACTTATGTGTGCAACGCTGTCCCGAACAGGGTTCGGCGTTTTGAGGTGGAAAGTAAGCGGGCGCTGCTTTTCAAGGAAGTGAAGCGCGGCTCGCATGGAACGCTTTTCGCGCGAAACCTCGCCTCGAGTGATAGGCATGTGCCGAACTTGCACCTGCCGAACTGCAAAGGCCGAACTTGCACCGTCACGCGCTGAAGAAGCGGTCGCCCTAGCGCCCATGCGAGAGTTGCTGGCGTATGTCACGCAACCATCGCAATACGCCGAACCCCGTTCGGGATAGCGTTTCGATAAGCGAATGTCGTTGCTTGACCGGTCGTCTGGGAACGCTGAAACTGCTTCCTTACCACGTGGTTCTTTTTGTATTTCGCGGGCTTTCTTTTAAGGCAAATAAAAGAAGTATCAGTGGTAAAAAAGTAGAAAACTGAGCTAGTTGGTTCATAATTCTTGGTGGGTACAGCCGAAATAACAAGACGCAGACACAGAAAGGAACACGTAGAACGTAGACGAAGCTGACTGTCAACTAAAATTTTATTGGAAAACCCGCGCTTTTTGTTTCCTTGTCAAAAAGATCTTGCTTTTATCTCCCGTGGGGTTCGTTCAAGAAGGAAATTTCTTTTCTTGATAGAGAGATTGATGGTGTACTAACGCACCGCTGTCCTGTTTCCCGTATCGCCAATGCCTCCAGGATCTCACGTGTCACTTGGTCTGCAAACCTTTTCATGACTTGAACTTCATGCAACTTGGGCTCACACTTGCGCACTTTTTTTCCTTTTTTGTTTTCTTTACAATCTCTGCAATGCAGGGCTAGATTGCTGCTTGGGGCACCTGATAGCGATGATGCATGTTCCCTTATCCTATCATTAAGGCACCTTCCCGTCTGCCCTATATATTGTTTGCCACAAGCCAGAGGGATATTATAAACCACACCTTTGACACACTCGCTGAATCTTGTTCGGTGTGCGATCTGGCATTGCTGGTTTTTTTGCCTGTTGACTCGGGCACACATGCTCATTGCCTTGTTCGGTGCAGAGCATACAACCCGGACCCCGTGCCTCTTGCCAATCTTCATGAGGTTGTGGGTCAATCCATGAACATACGGAACCACTGCTAATTTCTCCCTTTCATTGCCTTCTTCAGGTCCACCTTTCCTTGCTTGCACTCCTTTCACTTTCCGCAGCAAGCTTTCAGCTACGCTGCTGAGCATCGGAACGGGGTAATCCGCATGTTTTAGCCTATCAATCTGCCGCCGAAAACTTGTCTCCATCTGATGCTCACACGATTTCTTCAAAGCTGACAAGAGAGCAGCACTCGATATTGCCCTTTTCACGGTCTTTGAATGGCTTGATGAAAAAGGGAGACACTGTTTCTTCGCCCTAGGCTCGTACCTCCAACATAAGTGTCCGGGTTGGAATTCAAGGCGTAAGTCCAGGAATTGCAGCGAATCCTTGGCTGGAAGCTCGTGGGTGAATTTCAACTCTGGGCAGGTTTTGCGAAAGGTCTCCAGTACGCTATCCTTGAGTCGCTCAAAGTTCTGTGCAGAACAGAGGATTCAACGGACTTTGAGCGACTCAAGAATAGCGTACTGGAGACCTTTCGCAAAACCTGCCCAGAGTTGAAATTCACCCACGAGCTTCCAGCCAAGGATTCGCTGCAATTCCTGGACTTACGCCTTGAATTCCAACCCGGACACTTATGTTGGAGGTACGAGCCTAGGGCGAAGAAACAGTTTCTCCCTTTTTCATCAAGCCATTCAAAGACCGTGAAAAGGGCAATATCGAGTGCTGCTCTCTTGTCAGCTCTGAAGAAATCGTGTGAGCATCAGATGGAGACAAGTTTTCGGCGGCAGATTGATAGGCTAAAACATGCGGATTACCCCGTTCCGATGCTCAGCAGCGTAGCTGAAAGCTTGCTGCGGAAAGTGAAAGGAGTGCAAGCAAGGAAAGGTGGACCTGAAGAAGGCAATGAAAGGGAGAAATTAGCAGTGGTTCCGTATGTTCATGGATTGACCCACAACCTCATGAAGATTGGCAAGAGGCACGGGGTCCGGGTTGTATGCTCTGCACCGAACAAGGCAATGAGCATGTGTGCCCGAGTCAACAGGCAAAAAAAGCAGCAATGCCAGATCGCACACCGAACAAGATTCAGCGAGTGTGTCAAAGGTGTGGTTTATAATATCCCTCTGGCTTGTGGCAAACAATATATAGGGCAGACGGGAAGGTGCCTTAATGATAGGATAAGGGAACATGCATCATCGCTATCAGGTGCCCCAAGCAGCAATCTAGCCCTGCATTGCAGAGATTGTAAAGAAAACAAAAAAGGAAAAAAAGTGCGCAAGTGTGAGCCCAAGTTGCATGAAGTTCAAGTCATGAAAAGGTTTGCAGACCAAGTGACACGTGAGATCCTGGAGGCATTGGCGATACGGGAAACAGGACAGCGGTGCGTTAGTACACCATCAATCTCTCTATCAAGAAAAGAAATTTCCTTCTTGAACGAACCCCACGGGAGATAAAAGCAAGATCTTTTTGACAAGGAAACAAAAAGCGCGGGTTTTCCAATAAAATTTTAGTTGACAGTCAGCTTCGTCTATGTTCTACGTGTTCCTTTTTGTGTCTGCGTCTTGTTATTTCGGCTGTACCCACCAAGAATGTATCAGTGGTACTTGGTTGCAAACACGGCAGCCGGTTATTTTTCTATGGGATCTACAATTCCTGCATTGACACTTTCTTCCTGAAGGCAATAATTAAAAGGTTACCGAATTAGCCTCCGCTAATTTATTACGTTTGCATACTAAAAAAATACTGCAGACTAGGACACGCGACTGGCAAGAACCCTCAGTTGGTCTCACTGGGCTAGGGCACTTCGTCTTTTTTAAAACCTTGGTTACTTTTAGCTGGGACACCCTGTATATACAGAGCATATTGTTATTGCTTTGTGTGTAACTACGCTGACTGCAACAGCCTCAAAGTTTGTTTTCAATGATATTTCTCGTGCAGAGACACCTCTTCGTATTATGATTGCGACGCTACCTGAGTGCCTGAGCCTATTCGCTTGTTATCTCATCGTAAAATTTGCAATTGTTTCAAGATATCTGTGTTTTGGCCCTAGGTTTGTCTCCTAAAGGCACAAAGCTCTGGGCGACGTTGATTCAAGTATGTCTGTAATATCTGTGCAGGGGTGGCGCCGGTGAACACTCTCAAGGTGCGCTTACACTACACATGAATGCCTCCGAAAGCAGCAGATTGGACAGCCGTCACCGTAGCTCAGTTGCTAGAGAACCGGACGCGAAATTCGGAGGTCGTGGGTTCGGATCCAACCTGCGGCATGTGGTAGTTTTTTCTTTCGCTTTTAGTGATCTCCCATTGATGAAAAACTACAAATGAAAAACAAAAGAATGACATTCCCTATGCTCCTCGGTTTGCTTGGACACCAAACCGTTCAGGCAGTGTCGCGTATGCCTACCTACATCTACTAGGTCGTGGTGAACCCCGAACATCCAGGTGGTGTCGTAGGCTTTCTCCACATCAAAGACCGCAACACAGTGTTATTCTCTATAAACACTTCTCTGACTGCATTTTCAAGGCAAACAAAATGGTCACATGTAGACCTTGCTTTTTAAACCCATCGTTGCTGAACGTAGAAGTTCATTGGGTTTCAGGACAACGGCTATTGTGGCATTCAGAACACTGTCAAAAGATCTGGCGAGATAGCTGCGCTATGGGCCTATGACTACTACAGGAGGCTGGGGGCGTTCCAGGTTTCGACAGCATCATCATCGCAAGCAGCAGTAGCAGCCTGGCTACGCCCACTGCAGGACAAAGTCATCTCCCACATCCCTTCAATGCGCCAGCTGCGGCCACCTTACGCCCACAAACTTCTTAATCTTACCTACCCACCTAACTCTCTGCCATTCTCCGCTACGCTTGCCTTCTTTTGGTATCCAGTCCGGAACAACTTAACGACCATCGGTTACCTTGCCTTCGCATTACATACCCTGTCTACGCCCATTTCTTCCTCTAGATTTCGACTAGGGTATCATTAACCCGCATTTTTTCCGACCCACTGAGCCCTCTTCCCGTCTTAACGTTACAGGTACGAGGGTCATCCCAAAATTAAGGTCTCCAGTTTTTATAAATCGAAAGAAATGTTTCTTTTAAGCAATTTACAAATCACTTAAAAGGCAGACAATTCTTCTACTTTTCCACATAATCGCAGTTGCGGTCTATGGATTTTTGCAGATGCTGGGGCAGTTTTTGTATGCCCCATCTCATACCAGCTCGCCGCCATGCCATTGAGGAAGCCTTTGACCGGCAGATTGTGTTCGCTTGAATTTTCGCGGCTTGGGCGAAGACGAGTGCCGCTACTCACGTGATTCTTGCTTGGTCTCAGGTGTGGAATGCAATGCCCTGGTTTCGTCATCCGTAACAATGGAATCCAAAAAATGTAGAAGAACTTCTTGCTGGGCGAGTTGGTGCATAGCTTTCTTGGGATGGCGTTGCGCACACGAACAAACGTACACAGGAAGAGGCAGAAGACAGAAAGAGCGCAAACTATCAACTAGATTTATTGCTTTCGCAACAGAATATATATGCAGCATACACACGTGCAAAACAGAATAGGGAGAGTTGATAGTTTGCGCTCTTTCTGTCTTCTGCCTCTTCCTGTGTACGTTTGTTCGTGTGCGCAACGCCATCCCAAGAAAGGAATCCAAAAAGGTCTCCTTTTCACCTCCATAAGGCCGAAGAAATTCGCTGGAGGAGCCAACGCGTTGCCGTTGATGGTCGTCTGTGGGCATTCGCGGAGCCCATCTTGCGCACGCCTACCGATATTTCAACTTTGCTGTCAAAATCCTATGAATAGTGCTTCTAGAAACGCCAGGAACCAAAGTGCAGAGTTCGTCGAGTGTGATCTGCCGATCTTGCCACATTATTTCTTCGATCTCCGCGACCGTCTCTTGAGAAATTGACGTTCTCCCGCTTCTTTCTTCCTCGTGAATTTCAGTACCAGCTGCGAACTCCCTGCACCACTTGCGGACGTTGTTAACATGCATGCACGACTCTCTATAAACTTTCGTCAGCTGGAATTGAATTTCGATCTCTCATGTCCCATTTCCCTTTCCGCTACTTCCCAGGGGAGGTCAGGGGAGCCTCCCCGGGCCCGCTCTCCCGGCTGTGGGTCGCTATAGTAGTACTCCCTTATTGATTTCTTTCCACCTTCGGGTGGTGAAATTACAATTGCCTACGGGCCAATTCATTTATTTTGATTGGCTTGAACCCGCGATACAGTAGTGGTGCGGGAGAGGCTTATTTTATTATTCATTTATTATGCCTCGAATTACGTTCTGTTGTAACGCCTTTTGCGTTCAAAGATCGAATAACTGCGCGAACTTCGCACCTGGCGGTAGCGACCAACGGGAGCTTCATTTCAAATAGCTGCCGCGCCAAGACTGACAATCTCTTTCGCGCTGATTCATTGCTTGTTTGGAAGACGGAGAACAATGAACACAGCAGTATGGCGCGCAGCCACGCAAACAGTTTCCCTGCGGCCGCAGCCCTTTGGAGACCTTACTTTTGGGATTACCCTCGTATATATATTTTTTCATAGCTGAGCCCTTTTCTGCCCATAGGTAAACACCGGTAAGATACAGCTCTTATATACTTTTCTCTGGAGGAGTATTGGAAACTGCTGTTCATGATCTGAGAGAACATGCCAAACTCGCTCCACCTCATTCTTGTACTCTCGTGATCCGGATCTGCGGTCACTACCTGCCCCAAGTAGACTATTCATTTACCTCTTCCAGTCCATTTTCTGCGTACTAAGTTTTAAACCCACCGTTTTGCTTCGCCTATCCCTGATGATGCTTTGCATTTCATCCCGTGACTCAGTTTTGTTCGGCGAGTGTTCCGGATACAGCGCCCATGCAGACGCGCGCAGAAATAGCGAGCGCCACGGCGCCGTCCGTTTGTGCGACAGCGTGAAAAATGTTCGCATATACATGGTCTCCAAGACTGGGCGACGCAGCAGGGCTCAGCGACCCGGAATTTCTAAGGCCATGGCTCATAGTTTGCCTCTCCCCCACCCCCTCTCTTCTTGTGAGATGTGGGGTGATATTTCTTTCGGTGTCGCCCCCAGTAACAAAACTTAATTATCCTTTGCGAACGCATGGCGGTCAGGGTGTTGATAGGTTCAAATAAATACTGCCTTAGTCGACTCTAATTGGCTTAAAGTACGCACCTACTTGCATTTCTTTAGTTTTAATGAATATGATGCCCCTTTTTTTCTCCAGTGGTCTCAAATGTGAGGCTAGCAGTGTATTAAAATGATACCATATATACTCGTGTACATGCCGCACTATTTTTCATCAAATTTTCTCAGGTGCGGATTATACACGAATCAGGCCTATAGCTACAAATTAACGCACTGTTGTGACCCAGCGACTAATATGTCAGGCAATTAAAAAGCTGGCGACATATACTAACTTTATCTCACCATTCATCGCCGCTTTCGCGCTAATCACCGTCGGACGAACTCATCGGCACTCTCAAGGCTGTCGGCGAGCTCACCTCATTGGCGTGCTCCGAATGCTGGTCGTCTCCTGTGGCGTCCATGGCGTTTCACTGCCCGTGACTGTAAAACTCTGAGTTAGTGTGCGCTGACAACGAACGCCTCGCCTGCAGAATGCAAGCGCACACTTGCTGGAGGGCTTCAGCCGCCCTGTCGGAGTTGTTTCGTGCTAGCCCCGTGGCCATCCACGTCATGTAGCACCGCCGAAATTCGCTCTTGAATGGCCGGTTAACGCAAACATCGAGCGGCTGCAGGACGCTTCTCAGACCACCAGGAATTACGGCCAATTACGGAATTACGGTGCCGTATAAAGCTGTTGAGCACAGGAAGGGCTTTGCGGCGTAGTAGGCCTCGGTTCTGCTACACTGTTTTCAGCCCGTGTCCCAGCAATTCGTCGGACATTCAACCTTTTCCTTGCGCCCGGACTACGATACTCTGGGGGAACTTCATTCTTGCAAGAGTCTTTCTCTTAAAGACAACTTAGGGCGGAAGCTTCCTTCCATCAGCGGTGGTGCAAAGCATTACTGTGCACCTTTGCCGTTCGGCGCTAGTAGTGCGCACGTAGACACTTTTTGCCCCTTTGGCTTCAGGGGCACCGAACCGTACAGGTTTCTGATCAGCATTGCCTATCTGCGAGAGGTCGTACTCAGGCTCCCTCCGTAGTGCGTTGACAAAGTGCCGAAACTCCATTTTCTGGTCCTCATATTCTGCGCGCAGCTTCCGGCACAACCTCATTCAACGGCGGATGGTGCCGTTTCATAAAACGTTGAAGCTACCCTCGACTGGCTTTGAAGTCCGCAGGTCGACTGTTCATGTGCTGAGCGATTGCTTTCATGCTGATCATTTCCGTAGACACTGCGAAGCCGTTGCTCCTAGTAGTGCGAACGCACTCGACGAGGTCATCTTCAAGCATTCGGAACTTGCACTGTTTCCCACGGAAAGCCTTCCAAGTTCGAGTATTCTCGGCGAGTTGATGCATTTGCATACAACAGCAGCGAACACCGGTCGCGGCGGCCGAATTTCAATGAAGGGGAAATTCTAGAGGTCTGTGTACTGTGCGATGTCAGAGCACGTCAAAGAACCCAAGGTGGTCGAAATTTCCGGAGCCCTTCACTACGGCGTTCCTCGTAGCCTGAGTTACTTTGGGACGTTAAACCCGCATAAATCATAAATCATACAAACTTCCCGTCAACGTCAACCTTGCTCCCGGCCTTCCCGTTTACCGTGTTCCTTAGTATATTTTGCCACTTGACGTTTGAAGCCTGCAGTGTTGGACCGTCTGCGCTTGCCCAGTGCTTTTCGCTGGCGTTCAAAAGTACGCAGTCTGCCACACGACAGCGCACGCAACACAACAGATTCCGCAAGGAGACCATACAGTTCCGAACGAAGCACCGGGTAACAAACACCAAATGGGGCTGGGAAAGGTACCGCGAAAACCAGAAACAGAATGCCGGGGAAACGTCGTGTTACGCAACGATGATGATAATGAACGCGGTGTGGGAAAAACTAACTGGCGCTATCTTGTAGCGCTTTATGGGACTAGGCGCGTTTTTGGCACATTTTACTTTTCTCAATTTTTTTTTTGAGGGGGGGGGGGGAAGTGAGGGGTGCGGGCTATACACGAGGGTGGCGTATATGCGACTATATACAGTACACTGACACCTCGAATGAATAAAACAAGAGTATCTGCTACGGCCCCCTAGTGCGGAAGGGTGCTGCATCTTTTGGCAGCTATAGCTACAATTCCATGAGTTATAGCGCCACCGCTAGCGCTTCACTTTATTTGCTCGCACCACAAGGTCGAATCGAAAATTCGTACGGATATTCCTAGCTGCACTACCCGTATCTTGATTCGATAGCAAAGCTAATTTATTCGTAATCTACTTGGCTTTGTGGAGGTACTCTTCGCACAGCGCTAAATTTCTCCCAATGGCGATGGAGACACCACATTGCTTTCGGTCGATTTTTAGTGGCTATGGTTGGGAACACAAGCAGAAATTTTTGCTGGGCTAGTTAGTTGTAACACAGTTGCTTAACTACCAACTGGTTTGAAAAGTGCCCAATCTTCGTTTAATGTAAAAGCCAACACTCTGACGCTGAGAGGAGGTGGTGTTATTTTATGAATAATGCAAACTTGGAATCCGCGCTTGCGAAATGCGGCGTTGTTGGCCACATTGGGCAAGTCGTGAGACGCCTCTCCAACGCTCTCTTCGCGTCTCTGTAGGGTATACTCAATTGCAAAAAAAAAAAGAAACGATGGCAGAACGGCCCATTCACACTTCCGAGTGGCCCACTGCTTCATTTTCCAGCCGAGCTTTCGGAATCTCCCTGACACGTGGATTCTGTCGGGAGCTGCCACTCAGAAAGGGCGCAGGGAGGGTACAAACGCTTCTCCCTGTGTCTCTATGGTGCGACTAGTGAGAGACTTCCACTCTGCTGAATTTAGAAACAGAACTGACCGGAAAATTGCCGCGAGAATTTCAGAGACAGACGCGGAGTGTCAGTCCTTAGTACATCCGGGTACGGGTCTTGCGTTTATACCGCTGCACTCGGATTAGAGAAAAGCCCAATGCTTGCCGCCTGACATCGCACTGCGTTCAGACCAGTCAGAGTTGCGCGCTGTCATGAGGTCACTCAGACCAATCGGCATGGAGCGCTGCACCTGGTGCGTTGAGTTGACGACGCGGAGGCTCGGTAAACTGGAAGCGCGGCCTTAGCAGGTTTACATTTATACCAACCGGCCCTTCAGTCGACGTAAGGACAGAACGGGCGCTCTCTGCTCACCGACGTGCAGAAGCACGGCGACGCAGGCCAGGCAGACGGCGATGGCGACGAACAGCACCACGCAGAAGGCGCACACAAGCCGCGAGGTGAGGCGGCGCCGATAGCGGCTCTGCTGCAGGCGGAGCTTGGCCAAGGCTGACTCGGGCCTGCAGTAGAAAAATTTGACACTGGTTGCAGGTGCATCATTTTAGCCTCATTTTTTTACTACTCCTAATTGAAAAGCCTTTTTATTGTCCGACAACCAACAAACCAAGCAGCTAACAAGGTTACACAAGCCAGAAAGGACGTGCTACGTCCGCCGCTTAAGAACGTAGGTGGCGCTCATGAACACTCTAAAGGTTAGGTTATTTGTAAACATAAATACACCCGAAAGCAGAAGATTTGACAGCCGTCGCCGTAGCTCAGCGGTAGAGCACCGGACGCGTAATTCAGAGGTCGTGGGTTCAGATCCCGCCGGCGGCATGTGGTTGTTTTTTATTCTGCTTTTCTAATCAATTAACTTTAAGCGGTAACATATTCAATAATATTCCAAATCACAGAACAGCACAAAACAAATAAATACATTAAAAATCCCCTGTGTTCCTTGGTTTCTGTGGCTGTTGGCTTCTCTCGTATGTTTTCAGTAAGATAAGAAGATTGGGGACTTCGTTGTTTCCTTTCCCTCACACCCCTTGCCTTACGGCGCGGTTCGGGTGTCCACCGAGGTACGTGAGACAGATAATGCGCCATTTCAATTCAATTCGTTTATTTCACCATATGCATGGTAGGAACTCTTGGGCGAAACGCTGCTCGAGGCAGCTTGACAGGGCCCAAGAGACCACAACAAGGCAGGCCAGCGTGGCAATACAAACACCAAGGGAGAAAACAAATATAAAATCGAAGCTGACATGTTCATACATGAGGACACGCAATACAAATCAAGTAGGTAGACAAGCAGTTAGTATTGCAATAGTGCAGTCAGTCATCAATGAGCGTATTACATTAGATGTTCAGTGTACATTCTAGATGCAGGAGAGACAACATTTTCAAAGTTCATTATTATACTAATTACAATACGAAGTCAGACATTTTTATAATGTGGCACATAAAGGAAAACATACTGCATGTATAAGAAGAAATAATAATAAAAAAGAAAAACCAGCTTACGCATCTTTAATTTCAAAAGCAACAACTACATTAGACATAACAAAACCACTATTTTTGAAGTGAAAAACATTCAAGGTAGTGTTTAAAACTTTGTCATAATGTGTTAAGAAATTGCTGCCTCAACTGGTTTATCGTAGGCTTAGTAGGAAATATGTACGTGTTTAGAACCGAAGGGAGATTATGTTTTAGTGACTGATGTTTATAATTAGTTCGAAAGCGCGGAATGTACCAGTTATCAATGCTTCTGGTAGAAAGAATATGTTCGTGGCGCTGTAGTGAGGCGGTTGCAATTACAAAGTCATGAAATGGGCCGTTTGAAAAATAAAACGTGCGCAAACGTGCGCAAAACGTGCGCAAACGTGCGTACAAAGAAGTCACAGGGATTATTTTATAGGTTGCGAACAAGTGACCAGTGTGCGAGAGGTATGGGTGATTTCCGATGGATCGCATGATCCTTTTTTGTAGTGTAAGAATTTTATGCTTATTGGTACCTGTAGTGGTGCCCCAGACAAAATTGCAATAGTGGATGTGGGATGCAAATAATGCGTGATAGAGCTGGACCTTTATCTGCGTAGGCAGGAATGTTCGACAGCGTGAGATCGCCCCGGCTGCTGCGGATACTTTCTTGCATATGTTCTCAACATGCAAGTCCCAGTTCAAGTTACTACTAAACGTGACTCCAAGTATTTTGTGGGATTCTACAATTTCAATATTTTGGGCTTCATAATTTATTGGGTGATTAACCTTAAATCTTTTATTTTTCGCTCGGAAAACAATAATTTTGGTTTTGGATGGACTCAGTTTCAGTCCATTGGATTGTGTCCATAAGGATAATTTTAAAAGAAAGTCTTCGCATTGCTTTACCAACATACCTACATCTGGCCCCGGCATAAGTATTGAACAGTCATCGGCATATATGATAAACTTCACTGATCTGTCAATGAGGACAATGTCGTTAATAAAAACATTAAACAGGAGAGGCCCTAAGAGGCTTCCTTGTGGGACGCCTTTATTAATGGGTAGAAAACTGGATCGGTGATTTCCCAGGCATACCATCTGTGTTCTGCAGCTTAAGTACGATTTAATCAATTCTAAAGAAATACCACGAACTCCATACCGGGACAGTTTATCTATGAGGATTTTATGACTCAAACAATCGAAAGCCTTCGTGAAATCTACAAAAAGACCTAAAGTAAAGTAGTTCTGATCGATGTTATGTAGTACATACTCTTTCAGTGTTACGAGAGCAGTTTCGGTTGATCTCCCGGCTCTGAAGCCATGCAAGTCTTCACTGAAGACATTTTTTAACGAAAAAAATTTTATTAGACGAGAAAACATGATTTTTTCCAGTCCTTTGGAGAAGATTGGAATAATGCTTATTTGTCTATAATTTGCTACCGTGTTTTTATTACCACCCTTGTAAATGACGGAAACTCTTGAACGCTTCATTTCACTTGGAAATACGCCAGTTTCAAAGATCAGGTTGTATATGTGCACCAGCACGGGAAGAAGAAAATCTAACGCATGTTTTATCGGCTTAATCTAAGTTATCGCAGTCCAATGCAGCACTATTCTTTAGGTTATTGAAAGTTCTGTGCACTTCTGTTTCGTCTGTTGGTTCCATAAAAAAATCTATTTGTGGGGCTAAACTCTACATCTTGTCCTGGTTCTTGGTCTGGCGGCACCGTCTGTATTGTTGCAGCAATGTTGACGAAATGCCTGTTGAAATATTCAGCAAGGGACTTGCCGGTGAATTCGTGGCCGTCCACAGTGATCTTATCAGGGTGAAAGTCTGAGCGGTTGCGGCCCAAGACTTCGTTTAATGTTTTCCAGGCTACGTCTGGCTGTTTGCCTGAAGCATTAGCAAATAACTGGTGATAATATGCAAGCTTAGCCCGTTTTAGTTCGGCATTAAGTTTATTCCGGGCCTTTTTAAATTCTTCAAGTGACGCTGGTGTACGCGAACGCAGGAATGAATGGTATAGATGGTTTTTATGCCTTTTCATTTTAGCATGCCACTGCGTTATCCACGGCTTTCTGATTTTCTTCGATGGCTTAGATGTTTTGAAGGGAAAGTGCTTTGTGTAGACACATGTAAAAGTTTTGATAAACACGCTATACGCTTCATCCGCACTTGTCTGTTCAAATACAGAAGACCAGTTTACTGCACTTAGTTCATTTCTGAATGATTCTAAGGCATCTGTTGTTACGCACTGAAAGCAAAATGGATCGCGGGATATACTCTTTTTCTTGTCTGGGTCTCTTGAATAAAACATGAATACAGGACAATGGTCACTGACATCGGACGTGATTGTACCAGCATGGTGAACAGTCGTTTCAATTTTTGTAATAATTAGATCCAATGCTGATGAACTCGATAACGTGACACGAGTGGGTGTAGAAACTATGTTTCTGAAACCAGTTGAGGACAATATATATGTAAAGTCAATAGTTGTATTACTCTGCTCTAAAACATCTATGTTAAAATCTCCAGAACATATGAGTCGTAATCTATTTTCAGAGACGTATTCCAAAAACTGTTCAAAGAAATTGAAGAAGCATAGCATATTACCGCCGGGTGGGCGGTATACAACCGACACAATTTCATTTCCTTTCCTAAAAAAACAATTTTCAATCAAACGCGATATCTCAGCGACATGAAGCCCAGCGACGAACTCAATGGCGTCTGCTTCTAATTCTCGACTCCATTGTCTTTACACAGCAATTTTTCTATGCAGTGCGGAGATTACTTTGCTTTCTCAACTGGTCTGATAAGTTCCTGTTTGCTAGTTTCTAAAATGGCTTGTAGAGTTGTGCGTGCGCGAACTTTTGAATATGCAGGGTGCTTCACGTCACTTGAACCAAGGAATAAAAAAAAAGCAGTAAACCACAGCTGGGTGAAACCAACGACATACTGTTTCAGGAGGACACAGGGGCGCAATAAAAGACACGGACATAGAAGTAGACAGGGACGAGCGCTTTTGAAGCGCTCGTCCCTGTCTACTTCTATGTCCGTGTCTTTTATTGCGCCCCTGTGTCCTCCTGAAAAGTTATGAACCAACACGCCCAAATACAAGTACTTCTGACGTACTGTTTGCCTCTTAAGAGCATTTTTTCATCATAATCAGCAGCCTGACCACGCCCACTGAAGAACAAAGGCATCGAGAGTATTTTTTTTATATTCCCTTCAATTACTTCAGTAAGAGGAGTTATAAAAAATTCTAATGTTTATTTTGGGGCCAAGAATGTTTCGATCAGTTGAAGAAGGGGTTCGGAAGCAATATTTTTTAGCATCGTACCTCCTGGTGATCCTTTTTTCCCACATTTAAAGAAAGCCCGCGAAATACGAAAAAAGCAAAGTGACTGCGCTCAGCCTTATGCCCTACATATGCAGTGTGTTTCATCTAAGACTCTACACAATATTTAAAAGTAGGCTTTTTGCGTTAGAGCAGCGCTTTTTTTTGGCATAGCATTTTCAGCGGCGTAGTACATCAGAATGCAGCTAAGACATACTAACGGAGTGGGGCCCTGAAATATTTTCCGAAAATTTTGAACGACGTGTGTATTTGGAATTCTGACCCTTCATTCTATGTATACCTTGGTTTGTTTCACCGTCCGAGTTGAACGTACAGCGAAAAAAACGAAATTCTGGTTTCCCAGACCATGTCCCCCTCAACTCTACAGCAAACGTCAGCTTAAGTGGCCGGCCAGTCAGAGGCTTCTGTCGTCAGCACAACCCGGCGGCGTAGCGAGGGCTGTCGAGCCATAGTTGACCGAGGTCACAGCACCATATGGACTCGAATGTGGCGTCAAAATGACGTCATGCCAGGTAATTAAAAAATGGCCGATCTTCCCGAGCTGCACCGTCGCCTGCTAGTACGGAGTCTGCTGTTGGGCTGACACATGTACGAAAACTTGGCCGGCGCGTCGAACCGGTCGCCGTTCGCGAACTGCCGCCCACTGCAAGCAGGTACACATGGAGCGGCAGGTATGTATGCGCCGCTAGACTCAAACCCCGCGAACAGCCGGTGTAACACTCCGCCACCGCACACCAGTGTCTGAGCGCTGCTTGGCTGCTTGAAGTGTGCTCCAGAAAAGACAAGATAACTATGTTATCAGAAAGACTGCCCGCTGTACTCCAGCGACGACAAAGCATGCCTGCCCAAGTAGCGAGATTTCGACAACGGCGCTGGACGCAGGCACGCAGGGCGACGAACTGCACTGCTGTCTAGCTCCCTGGTCGTCGCTGTTTCGCACCGAAGCCGCAGCGGACGGCGCTTCGGAAGTCGCCTGCGTCATAATAGGGTCATTTTTTTTACCTACACAGGCTACACTAGTGCGGTTGCTCTATGTGGGCGGAGCTGCACGTTTTCTACACTGGCAAAAAAAATGGAGTCATGCTACACTGGCTACACTAGTGCGCACTAGTGTAGCCAGTGTAGCATGGCTCCATTTTTTTTTTGCCAGTGTAGAAAACGTGCAGCTCTGTCCACCTACACGAACGCATTTCTTTTACGCGTAGTGTAGCAAGCGAACTACTTTCTACACCGCTTTCTTTGGAGGGGTAGGCTAGCAGACTACAAAAGGAGGTTTCAAAGGCACAACGCCATTTTGTGACGGTAAATGCTGCAAGTGGTTGCAAGCCAGCCTCGCAAGTCTGTGAAGCTCGTCCGCCTGGCCGCATTATGGCGGTTCACCCACGCGTCAAGCACAGTGGCACAGGTACGAGGAATGAAATAATCTAGTTGCTCGGTTTTGAACAGCTTTAATTGAGTTACAGAGATATGGTTGTTTCGGAGACCAGATGGAAGATGCGTATTCTAATTCTGATATAACAAGTCATTTGTATGCGAGCAGCTTCAAATGCTGAGAGGCAGAGCGGAGATGACGCTTTAAAAATCTCAGCGTTTTGCTGAGGGACGATGTAATGTTTGAAATATGCGTTTTCCACGTAAGGTCACGAAAAGACGCACATCAAGATATTTTTATGATTGGACATGTCGAGAGCAACGTTACACATGCTGTAGTGGAACAGGGGGCTTGCTCAGCAACCCATTTTACGTCTAATGTCGGCAAAAAGACAACCGTTAGTCTCCACGCTACAGGATCGCGATGGACGCAAAATTCATCAAGCGTTTCTAAACACCGACAGTATCTTCCAAATTACGAGCATTGGACAGGAGATTTAACGTACCCCCATGGCTTCAGTTGACCCGTAAGATCGAGTCTATTTTTATTTATTAATACGAAGGTTTGTTGGCCCTGGCAGCTCCGTTAGCCGTGGCCAGACCTCTGGCATTTGTAGCATCGGCGTGTGTTTGGAATGTATGGTCTGATCTTGAGTTTTATGTATCCTACCTCTACAAAACCTGGAAGTATGTTACACGCGAAGGTAAGTACGATGTGCTTTGCTTGAGTTTCCTTATCATCTCTTCAGATTTTTATCCTGCACACGTTTGTTACGTTTTGTTCTTTAAGTCCATCTAGGAGTTCTTCTCTTGGGTACTTGAGGTACTCGTCGGAAATCACTCCGCGAACAGTATTCAATGAAAGGTGCTGAATGATAGTCAGTGGTATTTCTCCGAAACCTGTCACTTCTGAAAACTTCTGATATTGATGACTGTAAAGAACTTCCAACAGGAGGTCACCATTTGCTATTGTCTTGATTTTTTAGATTTGTCCGATGCTTTCGGTTCAAGTTCTTGTTTCAAAGGAAGGGTGACGCCAGTCGGGCAGTTATGTCCACGTGTTCGCTGTGGACAACGTGGAACCTTGGATAATTGTTTTCATTTTATGCGAAGCATATTACTAGAGCTACACTACAGCCCGTCGAGCGCGGCGGTGGAGCTACAATTGACCTTTAGCGTGACCACGTGACACCACGTGACAACATGACGTCACAGCAGAGGAGAGATGGGCTGCCGGCTCGCGCGGTCGGCCGCGGTGGTGGAGGCTCCACATCAGAGGCGCGGCGGCTGACCACGTGACAACATGACGGCACAGCAGAGGAGAGATGGGCTGCCGGCTCGCGCGGTCGGCCGCGGCGGTGGAGGCTCCACACCAGAGGCGCTGCAGCTGACCACGTGACGGTACAGCAGCGGTATAAAGCTGAGCTTGCCTCGCTCTCCGGGCACTTACGAGGCGGCCAGGTGTTGGGATGCCGCCTAGAAGCAGGGCTGATTTGAACGAGAAGCGAAAGCTTCAGCGTGCCACAGAGACCGATGAAGAGCGGGATGAACGTCTGGCTAAGCGGCGTGCTCAATATGCGGCTCGGCGACAACGTTCTACAACAACTGAAGAACAAAGCGAGGAACTTTACCAAGCCTAGCCATCAATATGCTTCGCATCTGACTAGGCTTAACCTTAGCTAAGCCTCAGCCATTTTTTCTTGAAGAAATTTGCAGTCACTTCGGTGCGCCCTGGTTTCAGAGTGCGATCGGTTGAAAAAAGGAGGTAGCCATAAACAGTTCTCTATTCAGCGGCGGTGCCAGCCACCCACTACTGAGCCCAATGAGGGGACGGGACAGGAACATGCAAGCAAGTCCTGCCCTCGCGAGCTATACACGACTATAAACAAATATGGGGCAACTTAGGGTAGCTAATACACTCAAGGTTAACCGTCACCGCCTACAAAAAGGGGCCTGGGGGTCTTTAACGTGCACTGACATCGCACAGTACATGGGCCTCGAACATTTCGCCTTCATCGAAATGCGATCACCGCGGTCGGTATCGAACCCGCGTCTTTCGGGACGGCAGCCGAGCGCCGTAACCACTCAGCCACCGCGGAGGGGCTATGATGTTTTTTTATTTGCTTTGAAAAAGCATGAGATTCCCTTATTTATGTAAGGCTGGTTTTCTCGGGCTTTAACTTGCACCCAATAGCTATAAACTGGATCCAAGCTTAAACAGCCAGCCATCCGGAGATTTCCCTTGCCAATTCTTATGCATCCTGACTTTTCCTGCAATCTTGGATGTCCCCCAAGGCATTCCGTTGGGTCCGAGATTTTTATTACCCCCATTATGACCTTCTCTTCACTGTTTTGCCACATGCCTTCACTGACAGCTATATGGGGTCTGCCATCTTGCTATCAATGCCACTATTTCAGTTCTCCAAAACAACATTTTGCATAACACAATCTGGCGGGCTAGTTGGTGGGAATCCATACAATTTCAGCAGCGCTCTGTCCTGTCTGCCTTCTGTCTTTTCCTAACCGTGTTCGCGCTGCTGAAATCGCAACATTTTGCATGCTCTGGAATGGCCTGTTCTCCATTGTTACCAAGAATGGATTAATATTTTTTTTATGGTCAGAATTACATTTTGCCAACATATAAGGCCTACCAATAAAGGTATATTCACTGTATACTGGTTCAAATACTCACCTAATAATCCTTACACACCCACCCAGAACCTAGGATATTTACACCATGACGTGTACTTAGTATCACAGTCTTCCAAGTTACTCGCGTTCAAATCCACTGTGTGGCATCAGCTTGGGTATTCTAATGGCACATGGCACAAATCTAGCTTAACTAGAATCCTGGAATGAGTTCAGTCCGGAGCCGATTGTTTTATTCTCTCAAACCATTGTTGAAGCTCCAGTGTACAGGACTAACGGTGAATCTTCAAATTTCTTCGCGTGCAGAAATTGCAGGTTTTGTAACTTTACTGTAACATAACCAACTAACCTGTTCTGACTCATGGTTCCTTCTGCACTAGTCGCACGACCACTGCTGTGCCTCAGTTAGGTCATGCTACTGCATTCCAAGATTCATTTTTGTTTTTGCCACAAAAGGCTGTAATGGCCTTCCACCTCACACGGCTTACTAATCTCTTGTCCTTTGAGCTGGTCACTGCAGAAGTACATGCAGTAAACGATGTTCATCCACTGGTTTAGGTTATTCCCCCATAGCCGAAGGTTTGCAATAATGAAGTAATTATAAGTATCAACCCAAGTGAATGAAGCCATAAGGCTAAAATCAAAGGTACAAAGCTTTCCTTTGTAGCGGTATGGCTGTGCTTGGATGATAATGGTTAAATACTTCTTGTTAGTAAATTACGAACTCATCAAATTCCCACTTTACTTACGTCAGCTCACCGCTCAAGTATCGTCATTTTGTTCTGTTTAGGTATAATAAATGTTAAAAGAAATTGTTCTAATGAAGTGCTTAGTTCAGGCTAACTTGCATACCGCACAAGCTAGGTATAGCAGCTCAACTCGTCCACTCAAAAGCTAAAATAAAATAAATAAATACATGATTCCTCTATAAATTCTTTTTACACTCCCGAGCGGCAAATTAGCGGCATTAGGTCACGGAAATAATTTTGTAAACATTTGCAACCCCAATTTAGTGCGGCAAGTCGGAACTTCAAACTATTTCGTGTGGAATGAAACTGCTCTTTCGGGTACTAATACGACCTTTCAGTCAGTGATGAGTTACGCCGCTTAATAAGAACGAACTCTCGCGAAATCCTGTAGTTGTAGATATACAATGTAGCTAAACTGAGGAAGACCTGGCGTGTACACAATCTACAACGAAGCTCTTCAAGAAAGACTTCAGTAGCAGACTATACGCAGCTGGCTCCGGTACGGAAGGGACATATTAGCCCAATTATTGCTACGTACGAGTGAAAACGACACATTCTATATCAGCAAAGAAGTGCAGAATATGCGAACTGAGTAGTTTCTTGCATATTATAAAAATTTTTAACAATTATGGCGGTGTAGTATTCGTGATGAAATGAGCGGTTTGATGAGCAATTTATCACTGTGTTGCAGGATAAGTTTCCACACACGGGCATTTCACCGCAACCGTTTCCTAAAGGTATACGTCAGGTGTTTGTGTTGTGTTGAACTGGGTTTTATGGCAACTGAGGCTATCATGCGCCACACACGGGGTTAAATGCATGTTTCTAGAATTTGTGTTACAGTTGTTGTAACCTATAGTTTGTTTAGAATATTTGCTTCTTTTAAAAAGTTAAATGTACAGGACAAGTTGACAAGTGCATTCTCTCCCAAAACCAATGATGGATGAAAAGGGATTTGAAAGCACAAGCTGATGGGCGATTTGGTTTTGTTGGAGTCCTGAATGTCAAACAAGTAAGCCAGTAGCAGCCATTCCCTATATCCACAAGATATCACATAATTTGAAAAGTGTTGGAAAAAGAGTCGGAGTGGATGTTGTTTTTTCGGCCCCCATTAAGTTATCAAGTTTGTGCATGCGTGTCAACAATCCAGGGAAAACTATCCCCGTTTGCCCGAAAAATCATGAGTGCAAATTCGTGAAGTGTCAAAAAACATCGTGTATTCTATTCCCCTCACTTGCAATAGGTTTTATATTGGCCAGACAGGACAGTGCTTAAATGATAGGCTTAGGCAGCACCGCAACAATGTTGATAATAAAGAGTCCCGTAACCTCAGCATGCACTGCCGTGAGTGCGAGTGCACCCCACAGTTTGATTTTTGCAGAGTTGTGGATAGGAACAGAGATAAGCTGTGCCGTGAAATAATCGAGGCTTCGAACATCAAGACGTATGGTGACACATGTGTAAGCGCTCCATCAGTGTCTTTATCTCAAAAAGAACTTCGCTTCCTGAATTGCACATCTTAGCTTGTGTTGGCGTGCAGAATCCCAGTGCATGAATGAGCTCTTTGCTTTGTTTTCTATTTTGGTGCCTGAATGTATTTATACGTGCAGCGTGCCAAATAAATGTCAGTTGTTAGTTCAGCGCTGTGTTGTCCGTTTCTTTCTCTGCTCTCTTCTTTGGCTTCCGGCCTTGCGCTGCTTCAAATCAAACAAAAGGGATTTGTTCATTGTAAAACCGTATGAAATGTTTCTTCCTCAGTGTTTCGAGCTTTCGACATGAGTATAGCAAATGGTTTACGGTGAAGTCGTCTCCGCATGCGTCACATATAGGTTTGTCTTGTTTTGTTAGTATGAAGTTGTGTGTGAGGTGTGTGTGTCTTATGCGAAGACGGCATAAAATGACTTCCTTAATGCGTTCCTGGTGAGTACATGGTTTCCATTCGCCCAACACAGGCTTAACCGAGTGAAGTTTATTATTTATTGTATTGTTCCATGTTGCCTGCCATTTATCCCTTAGTTTAGAATGTACTAATTTCATGTAATCTTTAAAAGGTAAATTTACTTTCTCGATTTGTTTGTTCCGGGCTGGAGCTGCGCATACGTCTGCTCTTTCATTCCCTTTTATACGGACGTGACTAGGGACCCAGCAGAATTTGACGTTTAGTCCGTGGGCAGTGGCTGTTATTATGTTTTGTATGATGTCGCCGAGTAGTGGCGTGACTACATTTCTGATGTGAAGCGCTGTGAGTACACTGAGCGAGTCTGTGAAAACAACGCTGTTGCTTATGTTCTCGTTTACTATTTTCTCTACCGCAACCCAGATGGCATAACATTCAGCAGTGAAGATGGATGCATACTGCGGAAGTCTTATTATTTTTTCCCATCTTCCTTGTACTACGGCGCTTCCAACACAATCGGCTGTTTTTGAACCGTCAGTATAAAAGGTTTCAAGGCCACTGTACCTTTCCTCGAGTGCGAGGAATTTTTGAATGGTGTGTTGTGAGGGAGTTTGTGTTTTTCGGAACTGTGTAAGCGTCAGACAACAGTCGGTGTGAAAATTATTCCATGGGGCAAGTGGGTCCCGTCTTTGAGCCATGTTAGGTAATGTGTCAGCTATGCCAAGATTCTGGCATATCTCTTCGAACCTTAACATCAGAGGCCTGGTAGCTTGTGGTTTGTTCCTGAATATTATTCTAGAGGGGCACTTTGTTACGATGGAATAACAGATGTGTTTTGGCAAGGATCTCACTTTGAAAACATATGTACAAGTAAGGGCGTTTCATCTGACTTCTAGCGGGGGTTCATTTGTCTCGACGTAGAGACTGGCTATGGGCGATGTTCTGTAAGCGCCGCATGAAAGGCGAAGTCCTGAGTTATGTGTGGGGTCTAGTCTTTTCAGATATGATGGCCGTGCTGATCCGTACACTACGCATCCGTACTCTAAGATGGAACGTGTCAAGGAGCGATAGATGTGTAGGAGGCATGCTCTATCAGACCCCCAGTGTTTTCGAGACAGTACTTTCATTATGTTCAGTGATTTAGTGGCTTTCTTTTTTAGGTTATTTATGTGGGGTAGGAACGCAAGTTTCCTGTCAAATGTTACGCCCAAAAATTTATGCTCCTTTTTCACAGGCAGCACTGTTTCATTTAGGTGGAGTGTGGGGTCGGCCTGTAAGCCTCTCTTCAGTGAAAAAAGAACGGCGTCTGTTTTTTGAGGGGAAAACTTGAATCCATTTCTTTCAGCCCAAATTGCCAGTTTGTTTAACGTCAGCTGTATTTGTCGTTCACATGTTGAAAGGTTTGTGGAGGTGTACGCTATTTGAAGATCATCAACGTATGTAGAATACATAATAGACTGGCATTATTTTCACAAGAGAATTCATTTTCACAATAAAGAGAGTTGTACTCAGAATACACCCCTGGGGCACTCCATTTTCTTGACTGAAATTTTTCGAGAGTGTTGAGTCAAGGCGGACTTATAATGAACGGCCAGAGAGGAAATCCTTCATGCAGTTTAGCATCCTGTCGCAGATGCCTAGATCTGCAAGGCTACGAAGAATACCGAACCTCCACGTGGTGTCAAGCTTTATCCATGTCGAAAAAAACTGCCAGGCAGTGTTGTCTGTGAATAAACGCCTCTCGTACTATATTTTCAAGGCGGACTAGATGCTCGGTTGTTGAGCACGCTTTCCTAAAAGCGCATTGATGTATATCAAGCAGTGTACGGGATTCAGGGACGAACATTAACCGGATGTTAAGAACACTTTCAAAAGTTTTGGCAAGACAACTTGTGAGCGCCATGGGTCTATAACTACCGGGGGAACTTGGTGGCTTTCCGGGTTTAAGGAAAGGTACAATTACTGCTTTCTTCCATGCCTCAGGTAGCTTCCCGGAAACCCATATTTTGTTAACAAACTTTAAAAGTGCTTCTAGGGCAGGCTCTGAAAGATGGGCTAACATCTCGTAATGGATTTCATCAGGCCCGGGTGCTGTTTGCTTTCCGGTGCGGAGTACTCTACTGATTTCTTCAAAGGTTATGAAACTGTTGTATGTCTCGTTCAACCTGCTATTTGTGGGAAGTCTTTGTTTTTCAACAGTGTTTTTGTTCTTTAGAAATGAGTCGGTATAGTGGAGGGAACTAGAAACTTGAGAGAAGTGCTCTACCAAAATGTCTGCCTGTTCTTTGGTGTTTTTTGTTTGTCGGGGTCGGTCAGAAAAGGGATTGTGAAAGCGGAGAAGCACCCATTTAATCTATGCACTTGTTCCCACATTTTTTTCTGTGCAATTGAGCTCTTTATTGATGACAAAAACTTTTGCCACGATTCTTTTTCAGCTATGCGGCGTATATACCGGGCATTAGCTTTCGCTTTTTTGAAATTTATAAAGTTTCCCTGCGTTGGGTATCGTCGGAAAATCCCCCAGGCTTTATTTTGTTTCTTTTCTTGCTTCTCTACAGGTTTGTGTGTACCAGTGTTTATGGCCTGGTCGTACCGTTCCCGAAGTCTGAGGAATGGCTAACTGTGCTGCAGCAATAATACATGAGGTAAATATTTCGTTCAGTTCGACTATGCTAGAATGCTCTGTGGATATTTTATCGAGGCTGGCCTCAGCTCGGAAAAGTTCCCAGTCTGCTATACGAAGCTTCCAGCGGAGTGGTTTTGTCAGGGTTACTGATTATACGTCAGGTATTCACGCAGTCAGAATGAGAAAAAACATGCCAGCAAGCCTTGCTGGTATAGACACCGCTATGCATTGACGCAGTCAAAGAGAAAACACAAGATACGTGACCCTAGGGAAGTCTTTGCGTTAACGCAGGAGGCCGCAATAGATAGTTACTGCTCGAGCTCACCTTTCCAGAGAATCCCCTTGAATAGTTTCTTCAGTTGTGGTTGCGGCGTCCGTGGTTGTTCTACGCGAAAGCGTGCTGGAATGGAGCAGAAAGCTTCATGAGCGTGAGCACACGTAGAATTAGGTTCTGCAAAAATTCATACCGGCAGTTACGATTCACTCACTACATTTCAGAGCAAGCCAGGGCTGTGAAGGTAGCGGAAAATTTATACGAGTACCAAGGCACCCTTTCGCGCGATTCAACAATAATTCAGTTGTACACGAAAGTAGAGTAGCTGCGGCGCATTATAGCGCAGCCACTTCTACGTTGAGGAACATGCCTTCCCAGCTCGAAGCAACTCATGATGATACGAATAAGGATTTTTCTGCTGTCTATTACGCCACGTTCACATTAGCATTAACTTATTCATTATTTAAATTTGCTCTGGTCGGATATGGCTTAAAGGGCAACTGCGCCACTTTCTTAGAATTCATCGCTACTCAAGGATGCAAGTCTAATACCCTCGTCTCACGGGCAGCCTTAACCTCAGTTAAATCTAACCGCAATTACCCGACGTAACCGCAGTTGCCTTAAACCGAACTGTGGCGCTGCTACACGCTCTCTGACACAGCGGCAAAAACTATCACATGGTCGAGAGGTAAACGCATTTTTTCAACAATTTTAACAACTTACCAATAATAAAAAATACCATTTGAGGCTGGCAAATTAATAATATTTTCTTAATAACTATATTAATTTTATTTGGAGTACAATAAGTTTGTTTTTTAACTTTAGCGAAGTTCGTCTTTCAACAGTGGTCGTTGTCGGCTACGTAGCCATGTTTGCAGCCGCAATTACCCGGACTTTGTTGATTTTCTTGGCGGTCGGGTGGTACGAGTATAGCGGTCTAATCTGAAACTACAGTTAATTGGTCAGGTTTATCGTGTGAATGGGCGTAACTGCAGTTAGCCTTAACTGCCGTCAGCCTTAACCATGGTTAGGCTGTTCGTGTGACAAGGGTATAGGAAACCCAAGCTCAAGTTTGGGAGCGCGAAGCCAGCGCCGCAGCGGCGAGCAGCGGAAACTCGGGGTGCCGCCGGAGCAGACGCCCTGCTAGCTTTGTGTGCACGTGCGACGGGAGAGTCGCGCGAGGCGCAATCTTCGCGCTGACAGACGCTGTCTCGGCGAAGCAAAATGGAGGTAGTACGAAGGCCGAATTGTAAAACCAAAGCGTATGTACACGGTGATCCACTCTTACCGCGATCACGCGAGTATGCGGCTGCGCTCTTCGGAGAGCCAGTGAGTCTGTCCCTACCATGCACGAAAAAAGTGGCAGACGACGCGCAGGCAAGTCGCTCGCTGCTCGATATTCCAGCCTTGCGACTGCGAGTCGCAAGCCGCTGAACTAATCGGCGAGACAGTCGAGCTTTTGGCAATGACGCCGCCCGCGGACAGTCGAGCTTTCGGCAACGACGTCGCCCGCGGACAGTCGAGCTTTCGGCAACGACGTCGCCCGCGGCCACGCCGGGCGACGAGCTGCGCTGCTCCCTCTCTGCCGTAGTCGTCGCTAAGCCTAACCATTTCGCATCGATGCTGCAGCTGAGGGCACTTCGGAACTGACCAGTGCTGTAATAAAGGTGCTACTCGCGTCACCGTTTTACTGTGTTCCTCGTCACATAATGAAACAAAGACGTGACCGATTTCCGTGATGCCTTTAACAGCGGAGCCAGGTGACAACAGGCGAGCAGCACTGGGCATCAGCAAAGCAGCTTTGGAAAAGAAATATGCTTGTATCGCAGTTATCACTTCTACCAGCAGCTCGGTACTGGCCAACGATCCTCAACAATGATTCATTTTTGACGTTGCTCTACTCCAGGGCTCGGTATGAACGCGAACAAACAATATTAGCGTATTTTTCTGACGGCGGCGGCAGGCAAACAGGCCGGCAGGCCGGCCCTGAGAAGCGCGCCGCTGCCGCTGTCATCATGACGCTTGTACGACTGCGGTGCACATCTATACCTTCACGACATCCTCCTGGTCGCCGTAGTGCATTGCGAATCGCACCGAGCGCGAGTGCAGGAGACGCGGTCAAAGCAGACGAAATTCTCGAAAGCGCGCAAGCAATGTTATTCCGGAGAGTTTTTGTTTCAAGCGAGAAGGCGACCCGCAGGTTCCACTTGCAAGTGTGAACAATGGTGGTCAAATGTTTAGGGGAATCCCCCAAGGTGGAGTAGAATGTAGCAGGAAGCCCATATCCGTCTCGAAGCCCATATCCCCTTGTACTGCCTCGTTTGTGGTTTTGCCGTGGGCACCTAGTGCTAATCTTCCAACAGCTCTCTGATTTACGTGTAATCTCAACTGAACTTCTGCCCTTAAGCACAGAACCGCATTGCCGAAAGTAAGTCCCGGCACCATTATTCCTTTCCAAATATCTCTTAGTACTTCATATTTGTTGTACCCCCATAATGCCCTATGTTTCATTATCCCAGCGTCTCTTCGTCCTTTTGCCCTAAGAGCCTGTTCGTGCTTTTCCGTGTATATCTGCCCTTCGTTTAGCCATATCCCGAGGTATTTGTATTCGGCCACTTTGGGTATTTCGTGGCCTTGTATTGTAAGCAGGGGTGGGAGAACAGCGCCGCTCCGCGGAGCGCGACGGAATTCTCCGAATACACATTTACAATGGGGTGCGCGCTGAATGGGACGGCCGGAGAAAGCCCCGCCGCGCGCGCGTGATCGAGGCGGCCTTGGAGCAGCGCCCCAGTTTTTACTTTTCTTCCATAGATGGCACTGCACATCAGGCGCAGCAGCGCCACCCGGCGATGCTTTGGGAGCCTATAAGGCCACATTCACAGCCGGTTTTTCCCTTGCTCCGTCGCCTCCGTCGCGCCCGCAGCTGACGGAGGTACTGGTTTTTGGACCGTTTTCCCCCCCAAATCGGGCGGCCGGTGCCGCCGGGTCCTGCTCTACCATGGAGGAAGGAAAAAGAGAGGAGAGGCCGTCACGTGACATTTTGTGAAGCCGGAAACCAGCTCGGCGCCATCTTGTCCGGGCTGACGTCATCGCATAAGTCCCGCCCTCGACTACTGCGCGCGCGTTTCAAAGCCAACGAAGGAGCGTGCTACCGCAGGGGCACAGATTCCCGCGCTGGTGGCGCTTGGCTGCTTACCGGCCGGTTTAGGGCTCCCTATGCCGGTGTTCGTCAGCGGAAAAGTTAATAAAGCGGAAATACCCGTGTGAGACAGGCGGCTACTTTCAGTTACTGCTTCGTACTGCGTCGTCTCCGCGCCGTCTCCAACTGCTCGGCCCTGGTCACAATTAGTAGCAGCCGAGAAAAATACTTATCTCAGCTCTTGCAGGCGCGGGAAGTGACCTTCGCTTTCAATTACTGCGGTGGCCCATCTTGTGGTGGTTATCTGCGGTGGCCCCCCTTTGGCAACGCCCGTCCATGGGACTCTGAAGTTGAAGGCTGCATTCGATGAAACTAGTATACTTGCTTGCTTAGCTCAGCGCTCGAAATTAGCCTTCACCGGGTGAGGTGAAGGACACGCGAGAAACGTGGGCCCCTCGTCGCGCGAAACCACACGACGGCCACCGATGCCCGGGAAGGGCATTCGTCCGGTATCGAAAATCTCCTCCCTGTTCCTCAACTCTTGTAAGCACGGGAAGTGACCGTCGCTTTCAATTACTGCGGTGGGCGAAGGACAACTAAGCACACGCGAGAAACGCGGGCCCCTAGCCGCGCGAATTCCACACGAGCAGTGGTGTAGCCAGAAATTTTGTTCGAGGGGGGCACATGTTTTATTTATTTATTGGAAACGAAAATAATGGAAACGAAAATAAATGTGGAAACGAAATGTGGAAACGAAAATAAGAGTGCCCATTTATTCTTCACCGTCGCACGGCGTATGACACTCCTTTTAATTCTAGGCACAGTTCACCCCATTATTAACAGACCTTTTTACGTCAGTTTACTTTTTAATCCTTTGCATTCTCCTCAAATGAAGGTATCGCGAAAATAAAAAGTGCTTTTTTTTAAAGGACCTGCAGCCGAGCGCAGGTTTGCGTATGGGGTTGAAGTTTTGACAAATGTCATTTGTTTGCAGTTGATGACTTTGTTATAGAGCAGAAGCTTTTGTGTTGTTGTATATGATGTGAAGATATTGTAAATAGCCACGTTTTTTCGTGCGAGTTGTTTTTTCTGAGAAAATAAATGTTTTTTACAAATGAAGTTCTCGGCATCCTGTGTGCATTCGTATCTTTATGTAGATATTGCAGTGAACAAAACTAACCCTTCGCCTTTATTAAAGAAAAAAAATCTCTAAGGTATTGTTTAAGCGCAGGGTCTCTTTCTTTTCATTTTTACCGGCGGCGTATAACAGGGGCGTGCAAGCATGCAAAGCGAGCGCAGCGGCTTCCTTTAAAATATCGCCCTCCACCGATGTCATGGCCCCCGCTATTCACACAAGCGCAATCGCGAAAAACGAAAATAGTTACACTAACACCAGTGACGATCACTAGAGCGTTGCAAGAGCACGCCTAATAGCAACGAGGTTTCACTGCCGATGGAAACGGGAGCGCGAATGGCACACGCACACTGCACGCACAGGACGCGAAACGTCCGCGCAATACGCCGACGACCTCTCTAGCGCACGGCGTATTGAATCACTGGTAAACGAACAGCGCGAGTGCTCCTCAGTAAGCAGCGGCGGTCTCCCGACGGCTCCGAGCAGTGACGTAGTTGACGAAATGCCCGTGCGATCGTGGTCGAGCACGTTGAAATCAATGCACGCAACAACGAGAGTTTTGCAGCGAATTCCGCCTGAGATATGAGTGAACGGCGCCAACGTAAGCTTGTGAGCACGATCAAAAACAAACTCGAGCAGTTGAGAAAAGTACGCCGCACCACAACTGCTACGCCGCGGTCGTCTGCTACCGCCCTGCTTGCAAGCAGCAACTACGACGCCGTTGCTAAGCTGCCCGGACTAGGTGGCATCCCGATCGCGAAAAAAACCACGTGATTTCCTCCACATTTTTCTCCCATGGTGTTGTGTGGAAAGGGCCTCTCCTCTCTTTTTCCTTCCTCCATGTGCTCTACGTTCCTTCGAGCGCCGGCGACGGAGCCCCGCCCCACGGAGAGCGAGCCAGTCACAGCGCGAGCTCGCTTCACGTGACCCACCGCCTGCTTGCTGCGACCAAAAGATGGCGCTGGCGAGCGTCGCGGCTTCGGCGGCGATGAGCGGGCGGGTGCGTGGGGCACTGGCGCAGTGATTCTAACCCTAGGGATTTATCCCTAGATCTAGGGGTTTTTTTCTTTGCTTCAGGGATCTAGCGTCTTTTTTGTGAAATCTAGGGATTTTACTCTAAGCGGCTCAATGGCAGGTGTATCTGATTATTTTGCGCTTGGAACAGAAAAAACTATGAAAAATGCTAATTACTACTCCTTTATTTTTAGTATTCTGCCGAGCCGAGAGAGGGCGAAAGCAGTTCTGCAACGCGAAATTATCGTCTGCTGCACAGGGAGGAAAAACGAAACCATGTGAATTTCAAACTGTTTAACGTGCGTGCCATCTCTGGCGCTTCGAGTGACTGCTCCTCTACAAAAGACGAAGTTGAATTTTGACTTGTAGTACCTAGATCAACGCGCTACGTTTACGCTCACCGCTTACCTTTACCAAAAAGTCCCACAATTGTTCGCATTCTCCATGTATGCTAGACCACTTGATTTAGACGTGCTGTTCAACCAAAAAACACATTCAAAGTTGTAAGGAATCACTTTCTGATTTTGTAATTACCAATCTTACGTTTGTATCATTGCTGTGTAAATATAACAAGATTACATTTTTGATTATGCCAGTTTCTCGGGTTGTCAATCCTTAGTAGCTCCAAAGCTATTTGACGGTCTTTAATTGCGACTATGATTAATAAATAACTGTGCGGTGAGATACGCCATTTCACCGCTTCTGAATGTTCTCTATGAGGCGAGAAGGAGTCTTTCATTAATTCAAACATTTTCGCCTTTCTGTGTGCCTCTTTAAACAATCCTTAAAACAACCTTTAATGGTGTCTGAATAAAATACTTTCATGTGTTGACGGGGCTTAGCAGACAATGCCAGCTCTTTCACCTTGGTATCAACTGCATTTATTTTTCAAAGGGCTGCATAGGTTCTTTGCGCGTAAAGATAAGCCAGCTGAAGGAGCAGCTCAAAATCCGGTGCGGTGATACGGGAGTCGACTGCTCGTGAGCGTCGTTGCTCACTATCTTTCTCACCAGTGACCACACGTCTCTGTAAAAGCTGTTGCCATGTGTGGGCCCTCTATTTAAGGTAAATCTAGAAAGAAAACAAAAAAGGTGCAATTGTGGCTAACACGCTTTTATTAATGCCTGACAAAAGGTATAACCAATGGACGAAACAGTGAACTGCGCTGAGACTTTGCTAAAGCTCAAATGGTCGCATTAACAATTAAACAATTATAGGCTAGGGATTTTTCTTCAATCTAGGAATTTTTGGGGGTTCAATCTAGGGAGAAAACGTTGACCTGAGTTGGCATCACTGTGGCGCCATGCTGGCGCGAAGAAAGTACTGCTCGCTGCTCAGCGAGGGTGCAAAAGCGGTGAGCAGCGAGCGCCCATCCAAACTGGTTTGCCGGTGTCCGGCGCCTCTTTCGATTAGAACACAAATCCGTTCCGTTGCGGCCGCGGTTCCCGGCTCCGTCGCCGCCGCGCCGGAGAGGAGACCGGCTGTGAGAATCAGGCCTAAACAGGTGTTTCAGAAAAGTCTCAAAGATAAGCTTTTTGGAGCAAAAAAATGTCTTTTCCTGCACAGTATTACCAGTGTTAGCGGACATCAGAAATCGGGTTAATTCTCTTAATTAGCTGGTTGACTAATTTCTGATAATAACAATCGCAGATAGGCAACTGGTAGCAATTAGAGATTAGTAGCCGGTCGTTAGTAATAGCCATATCAGGTTTCAGAATTTACCTTGGCGGCAATGGCTCGACAAAATATGGCTGCATCGTACGAAAATACATGCGCTTTCTAAAGCATGCAGGCACTTGGTTTGGTTTATGGGGTTTAACGTCCCAAAGCGACTTAGGCTATGAGAGACGCCGTAGTGAAGGGCTCCGGAAATTTCGACCACCTGGGGTTCTTTAACGTGCACTGACATCGCACAGTACACGGGCCTCTAGAATTTCTCCTCCAAAGAAATTCTAGCCGCCGCGGCCGGGATCGAACCCGCGTCTTTTGGGTCAGCAGCCGAGCACCATAACCGCTGAGCCACCGCGGCGGCGCCATGCAGGCACTTAACTAGTCTAAAAAGTCAAATTTTGTCGAGGCACAGCGCCGGCAGTAATCGCGGTCTGGAAAGTATAAGAACTGATATGGCTATTACTAACGACCGGCCACAAATCCAACTGCAACTAGGCGGCTGACTAGTTTAAAGTTTCTTAAAAATTGTGTTGTTGTGTGTTGTGTTTAATGGCGCATAAGCAACTAAGGCTCTCATGCGCCAAGCTCAGGGTATAGAAAATTGTTTTATATAGGATGTTATACAAAAGACTAAATGAACGGCGGTGTAAAGGGCCTAAAAAGTTAATTCATGGAACCTATAAATATATAAGAGAAAATTTTAGAAGTGACTCATGGTAAAAGCTTTAAAGAGGGTCGGTAACCTCAGCAGCCATCCTTGGCTGTGCAAGGATCTCGAGGTCCCCAACCGATGGAATAGGGACCTGAGCCGTCTTCTCAGGAGTGAGAAAGTGGCTGAGGTGCACTAGAATTAAAACAGACCAGTCGGTAAAACACATTTAGAGACACTTAAGAAATCCTGATTTTTTTAAGAAAACTAAAAACATGTGATATATCAACAATTGTATTATCTCCTAAAAGCAGTGTAGGATGAAAAGGGATGTATTCGTTATAAAACTGAGTAAAGTACTTTCTCCTTAATTTTTCCAATTGCGTACAAGAGAATAAAATGTGGTTAATCGTAACTTCACCTCCGCATTCCTCGCAAATAGGTTGATCTTTTTGTCAGTAGGAAATTGTGTGTCAGGTGCGTGTGTCCTATACGAAGACGACAAATAATGACTTCTTTGAAGCGTTCTTGGTGGGTGCAGGATTTCCATTCTCCTAAAACTGGTTTTACGAAGTGTAGTTTGTTGTTGGCTTCATTGTCCCAGGCAGACTGCCATTTTTTCTTTATTTCACAAAGTACCGAGTTCATGCAATCTTTAAAGGGAATGTCTACTTTCGTTATTTGCTTGCCACGAGCCTGCGCAGCGCAGAGGTCTGCTCTCTCGCTGCCTTTAATTCCGACGTGACTCGGCACCCAACAAAGTTTTATGTTTTTTCCTTGAGCTATGGCTTTTGCTATGTTGTGTATGATGTCACCGAGCATCGGGGTAATTGCATTTCTAGAATGGAGAGCTGTAAGTAAACTAAGGGAGTCTGTGTAAATTATACTGTTTCTGAGGTTTTCATTTACGTATTTACCCAATTCCAACGCGCACCTTTTTTCGGGGAAAATGCATCTCAATATCGCATGCGCGTTGGATTCGAGTGCAAACCGAAACTGCCCCATAGCTGCCCATCGTCATCGCCATTATACGATGTGGGAGCCAACGTTTGTGGGAGCTCACTAACTGCTGGCAAACATGGGAGCACGTTTGCTCGTCGTTTCCTGCGTCGCAGGTAGTCGCAGGAGCCGTTTTCAACCGGTGTGGCGCTTGTCATTGGTCGCGTGGTCGCAACCACGTTCACGGCGACGGTATCCCGTGCACTGCCGCGGGCGGACGCCTCATCACTGCCTTTGCACGATCGAGATACGCGGCTCGAAGAATATGTTGATGAAACAACGGTTGTCGGAAACGCGTCATTTCGGCGGTAAAGTTCCAAAAACGATGAGAGTCCTTTCTGTTTTGCGGCCGAATTTCTGACAGAGATTACATCGTCCGCAGGCGGGGCACGCCGCGCCGCTGGCGAGGTCGTGCATCATGCCGATCTCACAGATAACAGCGCTTCTGCGCTCCTTCTCACGTTTGTTTTGGCCGTCGAAGATCTTTATCTTTCGCTCAGATGCACTCACGAAGTCATGGATGCTCCGCAAGAAGCTTGAAGGATCCAAGTGATGCATCGCCGTTGTCGCAGTTACGCCTAGCAGCAGACGAACCTCCCGTCACCGGAGCTCTCAGCTTGCGCTTGGGGCGTCTTCCTTTATACTGATGCTTTGTCAGGAACTTGCGTGAACGAAAATCTCGTTTCTCAGTCACATCCATAGCGGAGAAAGGAGAAAAACACGGGCAGAAGCGTTGGTTCACGTCTCGGTGGCGGCACAACGAAGAAAAAGCGTCTGCGTCCGACCGTGCGGTGGAATGCTCGTAGCCAATGAAAGGGCTCCGATCATACCACGTGATTTGAAGGGCCAGTTGCGACGCTAGACTCGGGCGGGAAACGACCTTTTTTTCGTATTTTTATCAAGAATGCGCCGCTGCCGAAGTGGCTTTTGGTAGAAGATGGGTAGGCCTACTTCCCCGCGAAAATTCAAGAGCGGGCGACGCCGTGGAGCGAAATGCCGCGTTCCCAAAATTCGGTCAAATTCGCACTTTCTCGAGCCACCGCGAGTGCTTTAATTGCATTTTTTACTAACTTCCCATTGATTATCGGCTTTGATTTTTTATACTTAAAAGGAGAGGCTTGGGGGGAATACAAAACAGAAGAAAATACAAAATCGACTTTATCGAAAAAAATCGCGGTTTTTTCACCCGCATCTCTCCTTAAAATATAAAAACGGTTGCAAATTATTTTCATTCGTGGAAGTCACATGCACGTTAGAAGCGGGGCTTTTTTTTCATTATCAATATCGGGCGCGCGTTAGAATCGGGACTTGAAGTTTTTTTATTTTTTTTGGTGCCGTAAATTGGGTGCGCGTTGGAATTTGGTAAATACAATACTTTTTTTACGGCTAAGCCTACAGCATAACATTCGGCTGTGAAAATTGATGCACACTGTGGAAGTCTGATTATTTCTTTCTCATGACCCCGTACTACTGCACTTCCTACGTAGGCATCTGTTTTTGAACCGTCCGTATAAAAGTCCGTAAAACCATTGTATTTTACCTCGAGTGCAAGAAATTCTTGTACTATATGTTGTTGTGGGGTTTACGTTTTGTGAAACTGTGTAAGAGTGAAGTCGCATATTGCAGGAAAGTTGTACCATGGAGGTAATGGCTCTCCTCTGAGCGCAATGAGAGGTAATGTGTTCAGTACGCCAAGACTGGCACATGACTTCAAAACGCCGGAGGAGTGGCCTGGTAGCTTGTGGTTTGTTATTAAAGAGTGTTCTGGATGGACACTTTGTAACTATTTTGTAACAGATATGTTTCGGTAGGGAACGGATCTTTAGAATGTATGAGCATGTGAGCATGATTTGTCTGTCGGTAAGTCATGGTTAATTACTTTCAACATAAAGACTGGTTATAGGCGACGCCCTATACGCACCAGTTGAAAGACGTAAACCTAAATTGTGCACTAGGTCAAGTCGCTTCAAGTACGATGGCCTTGCTGAACCATATATTATACTACCATAGTCTAATGAGGATCGTAAAACAGAACGATAAATTTTTAGAAGGCTTGCCCTGTCAGAACCCCAGTGTTTATGCGAAAGGACTTTGAGTATATTCAGTGATCGGGAAGTTTTCTTTTTTAACGCGTTAATATGAGGCAGGAAAGTGAGTTTTCTGTCAAATGTTATGCCTAGAAATTTATGTTCATTTTTTAAGGGTAAATCTATTTCGTTCAGGTGTAGGGTGGGGTCTGCCTGTAAGCCTCGTTTGAGTGAAAACGGAATGGCCACTGTTTTCTGTGGAGAAAGTCGGAAACCATTTCTTTCTGCCTATGTTGTCAGTTTATTTATTCTCAGCTGTATTTGTCTTTCACATGTTGATATGTTGGAGGATGTGTAAGCTATTTGGAGGTCGTCTACATAAAGTGAATACATAATGGACTTGGGTATTATTTTGTTAAGAGAATTCATTTTTACAATAAAAAGTTATTTGGTTATATGGGGTTTTATGGCGCATAAGCAACTATGGCTATCATGCGCCAAACACAAGGTTAGATGATGTTATGTCAAGTGTACAGAGGTTACATTATAATAGATTTAAAACGTTGGCTCTCTTTAGAAACTTACAAACAAGTGAAAACTCGAGAAGTGTTTGCTCGCCTAAAAGCAATGCGGGATGAAATGGAATGTGTTCATTGTAAAATACCGTAAAATTTTTTTTTCTAAGTTCTTCGAGACGCGAACAAGAAATTAAAATGTGATTTACTGTGAGCTCCTCACCACACATTTCACACAAAGGTTTGTCTTTTTTTGTTAATCAGAAGTTATGGGTGATGTGTGAGTGACCTATGCGTAAACGACATAAAATTACTTCGATAAAACGCTCTTTATGGCGGCATGATTTCCATTCTTTTAAAATGGGCTTTATAGTATGCAGCTTGTTGTGTCCTTCATTTTCCCAAGAAGCTTGCCACTTGGCTCTTAGTCTGCTATGCACTAACTTCATGTAATCTCTAGGAGGCAAATTCACATGTTTTATTTCCATGGTTCTGGTTTGTGCAGCACACATGTCGGCACTCTCATTGTCCCTAATGCCAACGTGACTGGGAACCCAGCAGAATTTTATAACATGTTTTTGTGTTGTGACCTTTACTATATTGTGTATGATGCTTCCAATCAGTGGCTCCGTGGCATTTTTGGAGTTTAATGCTACAAGGACGCTCAGTGAATCTGTATAAATTATGCTGTTTTTGATGTTTTCATTTGTTATTTTCTGTACCGCAACACTAATAGCATAACACTCCGCGGAGAAAACTGTAGCACATGAGGGCAGTCGTACTGCATTTTCATTTTTTCCTTGTATTACTGCGCTTCCTACATCAGCATGCGTTTTTGACCCATCAGTATAAAAGGCAGTATAATTTCTGGATTTTTGTTGTACTGCTAGATATTCTTGCATTATATGGTCGTCTGGTGTACAGGTTTTCCTGAGGCGTGTTAGTGTGACGTCACACACTGTGGGCAGAGTGTACCACGGTGGTAGCGCTTCGTGTCTTGGGGCAATATTTTTGATTACGTTTAGTATGTTCAGAGTTTGACATTTTTTCTTCGAAGCGCAAGAGGAACGGCTTAATCGCATGGGGCTTGTTGTTGAAGAGTATTCGGGATGGGCATTTCGTGACAATTGGGTAACAGGGATGTTTGTGCTGAGAAAGGATTTTGAGGATGTATGTACAAGTTAGTGCAGTTCTTCGATCTTCTAAGGAAGGTTGATTAGTTTCCACATACAGACTTGCTATTGGTGAAGTTCTGTAAGCACCGGAAGACAACCTTAAATCAAGATTCCACGTGGACAGGATCCAGTCGTTTTATGTAGGACGGTCTTGCTGAGCCATATACTATGGAGCCATAGTCTAACTTAGAGCGAACCAGAGAACGATATATATGTAACAGGGAAGCTCTATCAGACCCCCAGCGTTTTCTTGATAGTATTTTCAGCACATTGAGGGCCTGGGAAGCTTTTTTCTTTAAGCTGTTTATATGTGGCAAGAAAGTGAGCTTTTTATCGAAAGTTATCCCTAGGAATTTATGCTCTTGTTTGACAGGTAGTGTGTTTTGTTTTAAATATAGTGTGGGGTCGACCTGTAGGCCTCGTCTCAAAGAGAACAGAACCGCTACTGTTTTCTGAGGAGAAAATCTAAATCCGTTTTTATCTGCCCAGGTAGCCAGTTTATTTATTGTTATTTGTATCTGTCGCTCACAAGTAGGTATGCTGGAAGACGCGCATGCTATTTGGAGGTCGTCTACATAAACTGAGTACATTATGGATTTTGGGATTATTTCTCCTATGGAGTTCATTTTGATGACAAATAAGGTCGTGCTGAGGATGCACCCTTGGGGCACACCAGTTTCTTGGATAAAAGTCTTGGAGAAGGTTGCGCCTAGGCGGACTCTGAACGTTCGATTGGTCAGGAAGTCGCTCAAACAGCTCAGCATCCTGCCGCGGATACCTAGGTCCTCTAGGTCACGGAGGATACCGAGCCTCCACGTGGTATCGTAAGCCTTCTCCAGGTCGAAGAAGACCCCGCTACAGTGTTGGTTGTGGATGAACGCTTCCCGGACTGTTCTCAAAGCATACAAGGTGATCGGTTGTGGAACATGTCTTTTTAAAACCGCACTGGTGTATATCTAAAAGTTGCTGGGACTGAAGTATGAAGGTTAGTCTGATGTTTAGAATGCTTTCGAATGATTTTGCTATACAGCTATTGAGTGCTATTGGCCTGTAACTGGTGGGAATAGTTTGTGGTTTCCCTGGTTTTAGGAAGGATACTATGATTGCTTGTTTCCATGCTTGGCGGATTTCTCCACTCATCCATATTTTATTGAAAAATTTTAGGAGAGCCTCTATGGCAGTCTCAGAGAGGTGAGCAAGCATGGCATAATGTATATTGTCTGGGCCTGGTGCTGTCATTTTACCAGGATGTTAGTACTGTGTTTAATTCCTGCATTGTAATAAGCTGATTGCAGTCTTCATGTATGCATGTTCCAAAGGGCAGTTTTTGTTTTTCTACTATTGTTTTGTGCTTTTGAAATGTGTGTGTGTAGTTGGATGGAAAAACTGGAAAAAAATGGCTGAGGCTTAACTTGGTTAAGCCTGGAGAATGCGAAGCATCATCGTGTCGCGTAATTTGGAGGCGCACAACCACAGCGACGGCGCGAGGTGGGCCCCCGTTTCTCCACTGTCCTGACGTCATCGTGTCACGTGGTGTGACGTCATGTATCACGTGATTTGGAGGCGCACAACCACAGCGACGGCGCGAGGTGGGCCCCCGTTTCTCCCCTGCCGTGACGTCATCGTGTCACGTGGTGTGGCATCGTGTCACGTGATTTGGAGGCGCACAACCACAGCGACGGCGCGAGGTGGGCCCCCGTTTCTCCACTGCCGTGACGTCATCGTGTCACGTGGTGTGACGTCATGCATCACGTGATTTGGAGGCGCATAACCACGGTGAAGGGCTGGAGTGGTAGCTAAAGTTGTATGCTTCGCATAAAATGCTCACCCAATATGTTGGCCTGCTCTTCTAATGTTGTTTGAGTACCGGGTGTTGTTAGCATTGGAAATGTGAATGGAGTAAAATTTCCTGTGAATTTCCGCACCTGCTCCCACATTTTCTTTGATGATATTGAGCTGTTTATGGAGGATATGTACTGTTGCCATGATGCCCTTTCTCCGTTGCGTCTAATGTATCGTGCTTTGGCTCTAGGCCTTTTGAAGATGAGCAAGTTTCCTGCAGTGGGATATCTGCGAAGGTTGCCCCAAGCCTTGTTTTGCTGCTTTTTAGCCAATGAACATTCATTTGACCACCAAACTTTGTGTTTTTCGTGCAATTTCAGACGTTTGTGGGATGGCTTCTATTGCTGCCGATATTAAGCATGTGACAAATTTTCCATTTAGTTCTTCTACAGAAAGGGTTTCGGCATATTCTTTTTCTAGTGTGGCCTTCGTTCTGAAAAGTGCCCAATCGGCGAGGTGAATTTTCCATCGCCGTGGCTTCGTAGGGAGGATGAATGTAGCTGATGTTAGTTTTAAAACCGTAGGCAAGTGATCACTTCCCCAGGGGTCATCTAAAACATCCCAAATAAAATCATTAAAAACAGATGGTGATGCAAATGCAAAATCGAGGCAGGTCATTTTTCCAGAGCTGGGGCAGCAGTACGTAGCTTTTCTCGTATTCATTAAACATATGTTATTCGAAAAAATAAAATCCTCGATGAGCTGACCCCTGGAATCAGTATGCTCACTTCCCCAGAATGAGGAGTGTGCGTTAAAATCCCCTATTATTACATATGGCTCTGGCAACTGTTCCAGAAGTTCTTCTAGGTCATGCATGGCTATTGTGTTGTGTGGTGGTATCTACACAGAGCATATTGTTATTGTTTTATGGCTAATGATGTTTACTGCGACCGCTTCTAAGTTCGTCTCTAATGATACCTCTCTCGCAGGGACATCGCTTTGCGTAATGATAGCGACGCCTCCTGAGAGTCGGCTAGATTGTACTCGGTCTTTCCGGAAAATATTATATTTTTTTAAGATGTTTTTGTGCTGTGGCCCAAGGTTCGTTTCTTGCAGGCACACAGCTGTAGGTGCCATTGTTTTGAGCATATGGGTTATGTCTGTAGTTTCTGTGTAGACCTCTACAGTTCCATTGTATTAGATACGCCATTGTGATAAGTTGGGGATTGGGGAAAGTTACTTATTCTCAGGAGCGGTGATTCGTGGTTTCCCTTTTTTCTCTAGGGAGTCTCGCCGCCGCTGCAGCGGTGGCGAACCAGGAGTTCTATCCATCGCCACTTTCGTGGCGCGGGATTTCCGCGGAGAATCCGCGGATGCGTGTGTTTTAGATGTAAGCGGACTTTCGCTGACATCCATCTCCTCCACGGTGGACGTGGAGGATGCTTCTTGTTTGCGATGGCCCGTGGCCTTCGCATTCGTATTCTTTGTTGGCACCACTGAACCAGGCTCTGCTCCAGGGGCAGAGTCTCTTGGGCCAGCAGGTGCCTTCTTAGAGGGGTGGGGCGACAGGTCCAGTTCAGCAGAGCTTCTCTGGGTGTCTGTCGCAGAGGATGCCGCCGCTGAAAGTGGGGCCAGAGGGTCTCCAGCGAGGATCGCGTGGTCTTCTCGCGAAAGTTTCAGCCCTGTGAAGTGTACCACCGACTTCTGTGGTGGGGACTTGGGGGTTGACACCAGGTCCACCGGATAGACCTGTGTGCCGACAGAAACTGAAGGCGGCGGCGGTCCTGGCGTCACCGCTTCAGAGTATGTCCCTTTCTGTTGGAAAGAGACGCGTTTTTTTGCCTCAAGGTAGGACAGGTTTTCTGTGGTCTTCAAAGTTATAATTTGTTTTTCTGTTTTCCAGACTGGGCACGACCTGGAGTGCGCGCCATGTGCGCCATTGCAGTTGACGCATTTTGGTGTGCGTTCGCATCTTTCTTCTGTATGTGTGTCTTCTGCGCATGTGACACAAGTGGGTTTACCTCGGCAAGCCAACATGCTGAGTCCAAAGCGCTGGCACTTGAAACATCGTCTCGGATTTGGTATATATGGGCGGACTTTACAATGGAGGTATGCGGCGTGGATGGAGTCAGGCAGAGTTGTGCCATTGAATGTTAGGACAATGTGTTTTGTCTTGATTTCAGCATTGTTTCTCCGGATGGTTATTCGTAGGGCTGCTATTACTCCTTGTTGAGCTAGTTCTTCCATTTCCGCATCGGTACTCTGTAGGAGTTCATATTTAGATATGACGCCCTTGGAGTGGTTCAGGGCGCGGTGCGGGGTTACCTGCACACTCACTTCTCCTAGATTCTGTAACCACATCAGTTTGATACTTTGTTCTTTTGTGTTTACTTCTACAAGGAGATCTCCGGTTCGCTGCTTTTTTGCTTTGTAGACTTTGCCTACACAGCTTTTTAGGGTGTTGGTGATGACAAATGCAGACAGGTTGGCTACCGGTTCATCAGTGTTTGAGTGAACCCTAAAAAACTTCGCAAACATTTCTGGCTTCTGTGGATTCAATTTCTTGACATCGGTGCGACCCCTTTTTGGGGGCCGATCAGATTTTTTTGCAGATTTATCCATACGGCATGTATAAACTAAGGGTTCCTGACATTTTGTCGCCTCTGATTCACCCTTATACACAGAGGAAGGTCCCGGGACTCCCCGCCTGGTAGACAGACGAGGAGCCCATCGGCCGAGGATTGACCACTTCCTCGATCGCCACCGTTCAAGGTTTTTTCCCTCCGCCTTTCAACCTATCTCCACGGTACGGATGACAGCTTCGGTATTGGGGCTAAGGGTCCGTGGTGGCGCCAAGCACCAACACCTCGTTACATAAGGTGCCCCTGCGGGACAATAAAAAGAGTTGTGGTTAAAATACATCCTTGAGGCACTGCATTTTCCTGAATGAAATCCCTCGAAAGGGTTGAGCCTAGACGGACATTAAATGAACGGTTAGATAAAAAGTCTTTAATGGAGTTCAGCATTCTGCCAAGTTCAGCTAAGTCTTGAAGAATCCCGAACCTCCAGGTTGTATCATATGGTTTTTCTAAATCGAAAAAGACTGCAAGACAGTGTTGTTTGTGTATAAAAGCTTCTCTGACTATTTTCAAGACGGACTAGGTGATCTATAGTGGAGCATCCCTTTTTAAAACCATACTGATGAATATCAAGAAGTTCACAGGATTGAAGAACAAAGGTTAGTCGTATTCTTAGGACACTTTCGAAGGATTTCGCGAGGCAACTGGTCCGGGCTATGGCTCTATAACTGCTAGGAGAGGTTGGGGGTTTACTACGTTTAAGAAATGGTACAATAATAGCTTTTTTCCAGGCCTCAGGTATTTTGCCTGATGTCGAAACTATGTTAAAGAACCTTAAAAGTGCTTCTACGGCAGGTTGTGAGAGATGGGCCAGTATTTCATAGTGGATTTGGTCGGGTCCTGGAGCAGTTTTTTTTACCAGTAGACAGTACTGTATTTATTTCTCGGAGGGTAATCGCACTGTTATATTTTTGGTTTGCACCTTCACTAGGTGGAAGTCTTTGTTTTTCGGCTGTGTTTTTGTGTTTTAAAAAAGACTTCGTATATTGTGATGAACTTGAAACTGCAGCGAAATGTTCTCCTAATATGTCTGCCTGTTCCCCTATGCTTGTTTGTGTGCCAGGTGTTGTCAATAAAGGAATTGTGAATGGTGAAAAGTTGCCATTTAATTTTCGCACATGTTCGCACATTTTTTTAGATGTGATGTGACTATTTATAGAAGAGACGTAAGTCTGCCATGCTTTCTTCTCGGCACTACAACGGACGTACCGAACTTTAGCTTTTGCCTTTTTAAAATTTAAGAGATTTTCATGTGTCGGATACCTTCGGAATTTACCCCAAGCTCTGTTTTGTAGTTTTTTGGCTTCCTTACAGTCTTTGGTCCACCATACTTTATGGTTTTGTCGCACCACTCTTGACGACTGAGGAATAGCTGTGTGCGGCAGTTATGATACAATTAGTGAACTTTTCATTTATTTGGTCGATAGTGAGATTGTCTAAAACTATATTTTGTAAGGTTGCCTTTGCTCTAAAAAGTGACCAGTCGGCGAGGTGAAGCTTCCACCGCCGTGGCCTTGTGGGGATTATTTCCGGTGGGGATGTTAAAGTGATTAGTATAGGGAGGTGATCGCTGCCATATGGGTTGTCAATGACGTCCCAGTTAAAATCGTTAAAAACAAAAGGTGAACTAAAAGACAAATCTAAACAGGTCATTTTCCCTGAGGCAGGGGAGCAGTATGTGGCTTTTTCTCTGTTTAAAAGGCATACACTAATTGTGAATATAAAATCTTCGATTATTTGAACCCTAGAGTCACAGCGCTCACTTCCCCAAACAGGGGAGTGAGCGTTAAAATCCCCGACTACTGGATATGGTTCTGGAAGTTCATCAATGAGGCCTTGTAGATCGTGGACTGTTAGTGTAAGATGTGGAGGAATATATACAGAACAGATATAAATTGTTTTATAGCTGACGACACTGACCGCAACGGCTTGAAGTTTTGCTTAAGAAAAACCAGCCAAAAAGACAGAGACAAAGGACTCTATGTTCCTTGTGCTATGTTCCTTGTGCGACACGGGTGGTTTATAAGATACCGCTGACATGCGAAAAAGTTTACATCGGTCAAACTGGCCGGTGTATAAATGAAAGGCTACGAGAGCACCATAACTCTCTGACTCCGGCTGACGGAGCAAACTTGCCTCGCCATTGCCGCGATTGCGGGTGCTACCCGTTGTTTTCCAATGTTACCTTTCTCGGTAGAGGCAAGGATAAGGTTGAGCGGGAAATCCTCGAAGCATTTCACATTAGCAATCATGGAGATAACTGTGTTAGCACGGCTTCTATCACGTTGATGCAGAAAGAATTAGGTTACTTGTCCCGTTGACACCGCAGTTTGACTATCTTAGGAGATCGCGTTTCTTGATTTTTTGGGCTGGTTTTGCGGTGCCGTTGATTTGCGCATGCTCTGTTGGGTTTTCTTGGAGACTGGCTGTTTTTTCAATAAAGCACAGTTGATAGTCCAGTCGTTGTGTGTGCCTCGTCTCTCCTTTGTCCCTGTCTTTTTGGCTGGTTTTTCTTAAGTATAATGTACCAACTAACCCAGATTTCAACTCTTTTGAAGTTTTGCTCTGAGTTTGATTTCTCGAGCAGGAACGCCGCTTTATACGATAATCGCGACGCCTCCAGAGAGTCTATTTGCCTGCTCACGATCGCGTCTAAAAGTTTTATAATGTTTCAGGATGTTCATATTGTCACCGACAAACGGGTGAAGAAATAGCTCAGGTTCTAATTAGACGAGGTGGGCGTGCCAGCCAGCAGGCAGCCCGAGCGAGGAAGAAGACGATCTGCGATCACCTCGAATGCCCAAGGCTTGGCAAGTCCCTGCTTAAACAGTTCGGGCGTGGTACGGCGCCACTGATTGGTTCGGACGGTGGCATTGCGCCCCCTCTCTGAAGGGCACCGACTCGGTGCCGCAGGAATGGGCAGCACGAAGAGAAGGGACGCTGCATGTGTCCGGCGGCAGGTGTAGACACGCCTGAAGCGCTACCGGGCGTGGTATGGCTTCATCCGGGCGACATGGACAACTTCGGAGGTCGGCCGTCTGGAGGAGCGAACGGCTCCTTGGGGAAGGACTTCATAGTTCACCTCACTTACTTGACGGAGTACCTCGTAGGGGCCGAAATATCGGCGCAGAAGCTTTTCGGAGCGTCCACGCATGCGGATTGGGCTCCAAACCCAGACTTGTTCGCCGGGCTGGTAACGAACAGCTCTGTGGCGGAGGTTATAGCGGCGAGCGTCGTGGGTTTGCTGGTGCCGGATGCGCTGTCGAGCGAGTTGGCGAGCGAGTTGGCGGGCGGCCTCGGCGTGACGAACGAAGTGGTCAGCACCCACAACAGTTGAGGTAGTACTAGTTGGAAGCAACATTGCGTCCAGCATGGTGGTGGCTTCGCGACCATGCACTAAACGAAATGGAGTGAAACGCGTCGTTTCTTGTGCAGTGTTATAGGCGAAAGTGACGTAAGGGAGTATGGCATCCCAGTTCCGGTGGTCCGCGTCAACATACATAGAGATCATGTCGGCGATCGTTATGTTGAGCCGTTCGGTGAGTCCGTTCGTTTGAGGGTGGTAAGCGGTTGTTTTTCGGTGACTCGTGCCGCTAAGGCGCATAACCTCCTGTGTGAGGGCCGAGGTGAACGCCGTTCCCCTGTCAGTTATAATGACGATGGAGGCACCATGACGAAGCACAATGTTTTGAACGAAAAAGTTCGCAATTTCGTCAGCGGTACCACGGGGGAGAGCTTTAGTTTCACAGTACCGGCTGAGGTAGTCGGTGGCCACCACAATGTAGCGGTTACCCAGCGAGGACTGCGGAAAGGGGCCGAGTAAGTCCATGCCGACTTGGTGGAAGGGGACTTGTGGCGGATCAATGGGCTGTAGTAGTCCGGCTGGCTTAGTTGGTGGCGTCTTGCGACGTTGGCACTCGCGGCAAGTTCGGACGTAACGCTGTACAACTGCCGCAACCCTGGGCCAATAGTACTTTTGGCGTATCCGCGCCAAAGTGCGAGAAAAACCCAGGTGACCAGAAGATGGGTCATCATGGCACGCCTGCAGGACTTCTTCGCGCAAAGCCGCAGGTACGACGAGCAGATAGACAGCTTCCGTCGGGCGGTAGTTTTTCTTATACAGAACGCCATCGCGCAAACAGAATGACGACAGACCACGTGAGAAGAGTCGCGGGGGCGACTCTGCGCTTCCTTCAAGATACTCAATGAGAGGCCGTAGTTCACTGTCGTCTCTTTGGTGTTGAGTGAGGACGGACGTGGAGATGGCGCCGAGAAACACAGAATCGTCGTCGGGATCTGCTCGGTTGTTCTCGACAGGTGCACGAGACAGACAGTCGGCATCACTGTGCTTCCTACCGGACTTATAAACGATGGTGACCTCGAACTCTTGAAGACGAAGGCTCCAGCGTGCAAGCCGCCCCGGGGGATCTTTCAGGTTGGCTAGCCAACACAGCGAATGGTGATCAGTGACAACTCTAAACGGGCGACCGTATAAATATGGGCGAAATTTGGTCATTGCCCACACAATTGCCAGGCATTCTTTTTCAGTAGTGGAATAGTTCGCCTCCGAGCGTGACAAGGTGCGGCTTGCGTATGCGATTACGCGTTCGAGACCATCCTGCCACTGCACAAGGACCGCACCGAGGCCGATGTTGCTGGCGTCTGTGTGCAGTTCAGTGTCGGCTGACTCGTCGAAGTGGCCAAGGAGGGGCGTACTTTGCAGACGAGTGCGGAGGTCTTCGAAGGCCTGTTGTTGCTCCTGGCCCCAGAAGAACGGTTCGGCATCTTTCGTGAGGCGGATGAGGGGCTCAGCAATCTGGGAGAAGTTCCGCACAAAACGCCGATAATAGGCGCAGAGGCCCAGGAAGCGGCGCACACTTCGCTTATCGGTTGGCATGATAAAAGCAGCGACGGCGGCTGTCTTATCGGGGTCAGGGCTAACTCCCTTAGCGCTCACGATGTGACCCAGAACCTTCAGCTCCTGGAAGGCGAAGTGACACTTTTCGGGCTTGAGGGAAAGATCGGCCGAACGAATTGCGGCGAACACGGCGCGCAGGCGCCTCAGGTGCTCTTCGAACGTAGCGGAGAAGATGACAACGTCATCCAGGTAGACGAGGCAGGACTGCCATTTTAGGTCGGCAAGCACGGTGTCCATCATTCTCTCGAAGGTGGCAGGAGCCGAGCACCGTCCGAAAGGGAGCACCCGGAATTCGTACAGACCATCCGGTGTAATAAAGGCGGTCTTTTCCCGGTCGCGCTCGTCCACCTCGATCTGCCAATAGCCACTACGTCATTTTAGGTCGGCAAGCACGGTGTCCATCATTCTCTCGAAGGTGGCAGGAGCCGAGCACCGTCCGAAAGGGAGCACCCGGAATTCGTACAGACCATCCGGTGTAATAAAGGCGGTCTTTTCCCGGTCGCGCTCGTCCACCTCGATCTGCCAATAGCCACTACGTAAATCTAGTGACGAGAAATACGTGGCGTCGCGTAGCCGGTCCAGGGAGTCATCAATCCGCGGCAGAGGATAAACGTCCTTTTTGGTGACTTTGTTTAGACGCCTGTAATCAACACAGAACCGTAGGGTGCCATCCTTCTTCGCCACAAGAACAACAGGCGATGCCCACGGGCTCGTCGACGGCTGTATCACGTCGTCCTGGAGCATTTCTTGAACTTGTCGGCGAATAGCGTCACGTTCCTTCGAAGAGACCCGATAAGACGGCTGGTATAACGGTCGCTGGTTTCCGTCAACAATAATCCGATGCTTTGTGAGCGGAGTCTGCCTAACTTTAGAGGTCGAGGCAAAACAGTCGCGGAAAGATTCAATAATGCTCTCCAGGCAGCGTTTCTGATGATACGGGAGGTTCGGGTTGACGTCGGTCTTTATGGGAGTGGTCGGTATCTCCACTGATGCCGGGATTTCGGACAACGCGTGCTGTCCCGCGAATTCACAAAGTTCTTCGAAATACGCTATAGCTGTTTTGCCAGGCAGACACTGAGATTCAGAACCAGAATTGGTCACCAGAAGTTCGGTTCGCCCACTGTTCAATTCAATAATTCCGCGAGCTACACCGACTTGCCGACCAAGGAGCAGCGAGATGTTGGTTTCAGCGATGCCACGAGTGCTTGGGCTGTTATCGCACTCTACGGTAACAAACATGTTCGCTCTTGACGGGATTACTACCTGGTCGTCACAGACGCATAGCTTAGCCCTGCGTGGCTCAGTATCGTCGTCGACAGGGCCTTGGGTGGAAAACGACAAGATTAGCTCCTGTAGATTGATAACGGCACCGTACTCTTGAAGAAAATCCAAACCGAGTATGAGGTCCTTGGAGCACTCGGGTAACACAGCAAAGCAACCAGGGAAAGTAACTCCGCGGATCTGGATTCGCGAAGTGCAGACACCGATCAGAGTTACGACGTGGCCACCAGCTGTCCGGATCTGCGGCCCAGACCAAGTGGTCAGTACCTTCCTCAGGGCCGTGGCTAACCGACTGCTCATTACGGAAAAATCGGCGCCGGTATCCACCAGTGCAGTAACGTCGTGGTTGCCAGCGGATACCGGAATTTCGGCAGAAACCAGTCGGTGGCAGCGCATCGTTGAGGTCGTAGGGTCAGGTCGTCGTCGGTCGGAGCGTCGCGGCGAATCTTCGAATGGAGGCTCTTGACACGGTCCAGTAGCGGCGGCCCTACCCCCGGAGGACGCCGTCTTCAGTTTTCCCTACGTGGGGACGCACCTCTGAACTGGCCAGAGGACGATGGGCGGCCGGGCGAAGAGAACCGCCTTGGGGATGGCGATCTGGACTGGCGCCGCTGCGGGGTCGAGGACTGCACGTTATCAGCCAGGTACAGCTCGATATCCCGTGGCCTTTCACCGTAGCGCGGTCGTGGTGCGTCAGGTGAAAGCCCTCTTAAACCCATTCTACGGTAGGGGCAGTGGCGGAGGATGTGGCCGGGCTCTCCGCAATGGTAACAGAGCGGCCGATTGTTTGGCGTACGCCACACGTGCGCTTTGCTCATGGGGGGCCTGTACTCCTGCGGCACAGATGGTACCGCTGCGCTCGGGTACTGCAGAGATGGCACTGGCATGGGAACGGCAGGGGAAATGGCTTGCATCGCTGGCCCAGGACTTCGTAGTGCCTCGCTGCACGTCATAACAGAGGGCGCCGGGTGTGGAGCTGGGGGCGGCTGCACAGCTCGTCGGATTTCGTCACAGACCACGTCGGTTACGGCAGCGACACTGGCCTGTGGAGCTCCCAAGCGAAGTTTCGCCAATTCCTCGCGCACAACGCTTCTTACAAGCTCCCGAAGCTCCTCGGCGGGCAGCGACGTAGGCGTGTACTGGAAAGCGGCTGCTAAAGTAGCCTCACGTCCGTAGTGCGCGCCCCGTTCCCGCAGAGAGCGCTCGATACTCGTTGCCTCCCTTGTGAAGTCGGCCACTGTTCTTGGCGGGTCACGAACAAGTCCAGCAAATAGCTGTTCTTTTACGCCGCGCATTAAGTGGCGCACCTTCTTCGCCTCTGGCATAGCAGGGTCGGCCCGATTGAACAGTCGCGTCATGTCCTCGACGAACATCGCGACGCTCTCGTTGGACTGCTGGGACCTCGAGTGCAGAGTGATTTCAGCCTTTTCTTTTCTTTCGCTGGTGGTAAACGTCGCTAGGAGTTCTCGACGAAACACTTCCCAGGTGGTAAAGGAGGCTTCGTGATTTTCGAACCATGTTTTGGCTGAGTCCTGCAGCACAAAGTAGACATTGCGCAATTTGCGCTCGCCGTCCCATTCGTTGAAGCCCGCCACTCGGTCAAAGCTGGCCAACCAGTCTTCTACGTCATCTAACCTGTCCCCGTGGAACGGCGGCGGCGACCGAGGTGCGTGAAGGACGAATGGCGGGGCATTCCCGGAATGCTGAGTCGTCTGGCTAGCCACGGTTGATGTCATTGCTCTTACCGCTCTTACCGGTGCTGCCAGTTGGCTGAACTCCGGTTGTAGGCCTCGCAGACGGCGGCTCGCTTTGTGGACGGGTGCTGTGTCCACGCATGGAGAACAGGTGTCGAGAGTGTCCTCGCAATCCGAGTACATGGGACGTTATCCAGCACCTCCACCAAATATGTCACCGACAGACGGGTGAAGAAATAGCCCAGGTTCTAATTAGACGAGGTGGGCGTGCCAGCCAGCAGGCAGCTCAAGCGAGGAAGACGACGATCTGCGATCACCTCGAATGCCCAAGGCTTGGCAAGTCCCTGCTTAAACAGTTCGGCCGTGGTACGGCGCCACCGATTGGTTCGGACGGTGGCAATATGTTGTGGACCTAGATTGGTTTCCTGAAGACATAAAGCTACGGGTGACATTGACCCTAAAATATTTTTATGTCATCGTAATTTCTCAATATTCCGCTACAGTTCCACTGAACTAGAAAAGCCATGTTTACATTTTGGGGTAGGAACGACGAGGGGTTTACTTATGTTCTGGGGCCGTTATGGTGGCCCTGCCTTTTTTCCGCTCAAGAGAGCTGTTCCGCCGCTGTAAAGCAGGCGGGCTGGGAGTTTGGTCCATCACCTCGCAAGAGGTGCTGGACGACCGCGGAGATGCCGCGGGTGTGGGTGTCAGGCCTCCCCCGACGGGGGGAAGTCCTGCGGGATGCTGACCCGTGAGCCGGCACTCCCTGGCTTGGAGTTGGCAGAGCAACCTTCGCTGTCTCTTGCCTAGGGCGTGGATGGCCCTGCCACAGACGCGGTGGAAGTGGCCGCGGCAGGTGCCGGAGTGCTGTGTGGTGCTACGCCCCTGCGCACCACATCAGCAAAGTTTGGTTTCGCTGTGAAAGAGAATGTATTTGTAAGTGAAAAACGCCTTCTGGCTTCTTTAAATGAAATGTTTTCTTTGGTCTTTATGGTGGGGATTTCTTTCTCCTTTTTCCAGGACGGACACGCCCTGGAGTATGCAGCGTGGCCTCCTTCACAGTTCGCGCAGCGTAGGGCTGCGTCACATTCCTCAGAAAGGTGGTCCTTCGAAGCGCATTTCGCGCAGGTTTTGCGGCCGTGGCAACTCTGTGAGCCGTGGCCACTTCTGACAGTTAAAACATCGGCGGGGATTGGGTATGTAGTGTCTGACGGTGATTTTCAAGTATCCAACATCGATCGTTTCGGGCAAACTGCTGGTGTTATATGTGAGGACCATGTGTTTGGTGTCTATTTCTTTGTTGTCCTTGCGGATTTGGATCCTGTGCACGTCAATTACATTTTGATCAGAGAGTCCTTGAAGCATTTCGGTTTCTGTTAGATGGATGAAGTCAGCCTCTGAGATAACGCCTTTAACTGTGTTAAGAGATCGGTGGGGAGTCACGGAGACAGAGATGTCCCCTATGGAAGCAATGTTTGAGAGTTTCGAGCACTGTATGCTCTCGCGCAGTTCAAGGAGTAGGTCGCCGCTGGCCATTTTTGATACCTTATAGCCAGGCCCTATAAGGTATCTGTTAAACATTTGGTTACAAGAAATGGGGATATGATTCGGGCTTGCTTTTCGTCACTGTTGCTGTGTATCACATGAAACTTTGTGAATGTCGGTTTCTTTTTCGAAAAAAAGTCTGCTGCCTCGTTCCGCCCTCATTTAAGAGAGCGATTTGGTTTGGAAAGGGGGGGAGCCATAAAAAATTTAGTTTTTCGGTCATAGTGCTAGCCACCCCCCCCCCCCCCCCCCCCATGGAGTCCAACAGGAACGACGCGACAGGAAATTGAAAGAAAGTCCTGCCCACGCCAGCTGTACACCTTAACTATAACCAAATATGACGCAATTCAGGGTAGTTGGCTGCACAAAGTTAACCCTCGCCGCCAGAAAAAAAAGGAAAAAAACCAAGAACGGAGGAGGATACAGGAAAGTTGTAAGAAAGAAGACAGGAAAGTGAAAGATAAAGAGGAGGACAGGAAAAGGCGACTGCCGATTTCCCCCGGTCGCGTCAGGCCGGAGGTGCCGTCTACAAGAAGTTGGGGCCAAAGTGGTGTGTTGCCTCCGCCGAGGGGCCTTAAGGGTCCAAACGCTTGGCATCGGCTCAACCACCAGGATCCCCTTTTCCCCGGACACGGCGATGCCACGCACGGCTAAGCGCGGATGCTCGGGTCCGTGGCGACGCATTGCTCACCATCATCCCCCTGCGGGGATGTCCCTGCGGATGCTCGGGATACCCCGTGGTGTCGCCACTCACCAACGTCTGCATGCTGCAGACGCCCCCCTGCGGGGAGTTTCTTAAAAATTAATTAACCAGCTTACTAAAGATCATTCACCGGTTTTCTGGTATCCGATAACACTGGTAATGCTATGCCGCAAAAGCCATATTTTTACCCTAAAAAGCCTATTTTTGAACCATTTTGAAAGTTTTCGCTGAAAGACCAGGTGTATAAGCTACAGGCAAAGCATGCCGAGTGTTTTTGCGCTAGCATTTAATATAGTGACGTAGTCGACGATTAAATTTTAGGCTTCTCCTCACAGCACCAGAGGACTGAGAAGAAGCTTGGCGTGACGTCACGGATGGCAAGATATTAAATTTCCGCTGTCGTCAACCACGCCTTGCTGTGCCTCGTTGGATGCTGCCCAACAATGCTAGGCGGTCTTCGATATTTTTTGGAGCGGTAGCTCTACTCCTATCATGACCGGTGAGTTTCAGCGTATGACCTCTGGCGCCGCAGTTTGACCTCTGAGGAGGCACACATGTCACGTACGCCCACGTCAGTTTACGCCGCTGCGAAGAGGTGGAGGAGGGCAGTTGCCGCACTGCGCATGCACACGCCGCCGCCGCGGCCTTCGCTGCGTTGCGGAGAGGAGAAAAGGAGGCATCCAAGATGTGCTGAGTCAACAACCCCTTGACTGAACCCCTCTGGGTACCATCATGTCTCGCCGTCTCTCCGCCCTACAGAAGTCCTCTGCCCACACCCTGTCAACCAGTTTTCAATGTCAAGTTGAGCACCTTCTTTCTGCTGGCTACCCTCGTCTTCTAATTCTCACCACTTGCAAAATCCTGCTACAAGGGATAAACACTCCAGATAAAAAAAAAACCACACGCAGAATCGAAGCCAGCATTTGTCATGCCGTATATTCTTTGTCTTTCCCACAACATCAAGAAGGTTGCGGAAAGGTATGGGATCCGCGTCGTTTTTCGCCGCCCTGCAAAGGCAACAATTTCCCACTCGGTTTTATTCATGTCTCTGGTCTGACTGTAAAGGCTAATTAGGCTAATTGGTTAATTAACTAAACTCAGTCTCCTTACTTGGAACATCACTATACCATCCCTTTAATTGGTTGCATGGTTACTAGCCAAAGTACAATTAACCCCGTTTGAAATTCGCGTACTTTGACGTCACGACCATTTCGACCATTTGAAAAGCGTGACATTTCTGTCGACAACTCCTGCTTAAAACGATGAGGCATTAAAGGCTTTCGCCTTAAAAGTATGTCCTTTACTGACTAGAAGAAAAAAGGAACCCACAACATACAAAAAGAACCACCAGAGCAAGTTCACGAAATACGTTGCCGAAGTTGTCTACGTAATACCTCTTTCGCGCGGACGGTCCTACATAGGACAAACTGGCCGTTGTTGTAACGAGCACGCTCTGGAGCAGACGCGATGCCTACGCAACGGCATGGGCGGTAGTCTGCCCCTACAGTCTAAGAGCATCGACAGCAGAAATTGTTTTTCTTATCTGGAGAAAACAATTTGTTGCTGAGGCAAAAACAAAAACCGAAAGAGAAGTTATCGAGGCTTACTTCATCTCCAAATGGGCGACAACTTTGTCAGCTCGCCTTCCTTATCTTTATCAAGGAAAGATATTGAATTTTTAGATCGGCACAATTGGGCTTTCCATGAGCCCTAACCAGTGTGGCACTGCTGATACTGTATCCGCCCTACTGTTATGATCGTACTTCTGGCCACGCGGGCCGGAGCAGGCGACAACCGAGAGCTGTCAGCAAAGGCGACAACCTCGCGACGGCTGCAGACCGGATGCCCTTTGCCTCGGAAAAAGGAGGGTTCCCTGTACCGCACCTGCTGGCCACTTCGACGGGGCGCTGGAAGACTGAGCCCGGCGCGACTGCACCGGGCTAGTGAGGAGTATCGGGAAGTGCTGCGGGGCCCAATGGTCAAGTGTTGACATCGGAATTCGGCTCCAAAGAGGAGGCTGACCCCGCGTAGCTTGCCTGTGCATTGATAAGAAACACGCGCGACGGGCTGAACACGTTGGGAACGTCACTCGTGGATATTCCTGTCTGCATGACGAAGCTCAACACGTGATGGGGGCGTATTCCAGAGTGCGTGATGACCTGCCATAAGTGAACTTGAACACGCCTTCCTCAGCAAACACGGTCTCCGTCTAGGGATTTTAGGAAAGAGATCCCTTATAAAACCCGGCGCCTAGGACAGCCATGGAGTCCCTCTCATCAAATAGCTATCTCCTATTCAGACTCTTCGACTGAGAAGCAATCTCAGTTGCTGTACGTGTACAGGCGGCCAAATCTTGAGCTGGCGTTCGTGACGGCCGCCTTTTGCTTGGTCATGCTTTTTACGACGAAGCGAACTTGCAGAAAACTGAATATAAAGCACCGCCTTGATGAGCATGTGCTTATATTTCATATTTTCGCAAGTTTGCGCTATCCTCACGTGCGGGAGAAAGCAAAAAGCGGCCGTCACGCACGCCAGCTAAAGATTTGGCAGACTGTACATAATGTAAATAGTTGTATAAAGTTTTCCTTGCCTTCCTCCCAACCCAGTCTCCGATCATCCTCGTCCCATCACCGGTTCCGGCCATGCTACCCGAGTCGAACACTACGCACGATGTTTTTGCGTGTGTACCTTGATTGTCATGTTGATAGTTGCAGTTGACAGTTACAGTTGACAGTTACAGTTGACAGTTACAGTTGACAGTTACAGTTGACAGTTACAGTTGACAGTTACAGTTGACAGTTACAGTTGACAGTTACAGTTGACAGTTACAGTTGACAGTTACAGTTGACAGTTACAGTTGACAGTTACAGTTGACAGTTACAGTTGACAGTTACAGTTGACAGTTACAGTTGACAGTTACAGTTGACAGTTACAGTTGACAGTTACAGTTGACAGTTACAGTTGACAGTTACAGTTGACAGTTACAGTTGACAGTTACAGTTGACAGTTACAGTTGACAGTTACAGTTGACAGTTACAGTTGACAGTTACAGTTGACAGTTACAGTTGACAGTTACAGTTGACAGTTACAGTTGACAGTTACAGTTGACAGTTACAGTTGACAGTTACAGTTGGCGATGGCGAAGAAGGTTGACTGCTCAGCAATAACTTCCGCTTCCTATTATAGAGCCCTTACTACGTACATCACTCTTTTCAAGAATAAACAGAGAACGCGAATGCATCAGAAGATTCCTAAATAATTACTTGAACACGAAAATAAGAGCCACTGTTTGCAATTCAACGCGGAACTGTCTTCGAGGAAAAAGAGCTCCTTTAAAATAGGGTTGCGGCAATGCATGCAACTTCTGTGAGCTCCTCTACAAGCTGAATATTACTTAAAATCGACCGTTCACCTCCATGACCGTAAAATCGTAAAATGTGTGTGTGTGTGGGGGGGGGGGGGAGGGGGTATGCAGCACTCAGAAAATGTCTGGAAGTGTTCTGACACCGAAACACCCCCCTGGCTACTCCCCTGGTGGTCACTCACTCGAACTAGCTTTGGGTTATCTTCTCAGTGTTGCTGCCAGCACGTTGCTAAACAACCTGTGCAAAGTTGAAAACAATAAACTCACTGAGAGAAAGCAGAGCAAGACAGTAAAACGAAAACTGAAAACTCTTAAAGCATAAGTGCTTGCTGCTGAGGGTGCATAATTTTATCTAATGTCTTCAAAAAATGTGCTCTCAAATGAAAATCCGTGTCTCAGTTAAGGTTTAATCAAACGATTGTGCGTGACGCTCAAAATTTCCTCGCAATTTCACTTCTGCCGTTGAATGAAATGTCAGGTAGATAATACCAAACTTTTCAGTTACTTAAATAGAGTGACAATATTAGGTAACCCAAGTATACTTCGGTGCATCGCTAGAACTACAAATTTCGGAAGGTAGCTCCAAGAGCAACGTAGAATCAAGAACCTCGACCGCGGAGGGCGAAGCAGCATTTCAGGATGACCTCACGACGATGACTTAATGCAGAAATGCATAAGCCTTGAGGCTAGGCGGTGTTGGCTGAGTGATCCCTCCTTGAGGTCGCACACCTTGACCGAGTGGAGCGCGAAAGCGTCTGCGGGCACCACATGAGCAGGGCATGAATGTGGGTTCTGCATAGAATGACGGTGTGTTCTGATGCGTTCAATGAAACGGTGGTTGTGTTCGATGCAACGCCCGGTCGCGCACTGCCAAAGCTCCCGGCCGGCCAAAGTAATAATAAAACATTGAAACCAGCGTTGCGTCTTATAACACCGGAGCTATCGATCGACATTAGGTTCAGCTGCGTTGAACCAAGTTTTCGTTTCCATAAAATCAAGCGTTTGTGCGTTGGAAACGTGTCAGTACACCTTCGCTGACGTCATGACGTCACCTTCGCTGACGTCGTATAAGGAAGCATTTCATATAAGGAAGAGAGGTGTATCTTGTGTTAGCGATACGTCGGTGAACCTCTTTGTTGTGTCCCCTTATTGCTTTTGTGTGTGTGCGCCCTCGCATCCTCCTCCTAACGACCACTCGCATCCTCCTCCTAACGACCACTTGCCCTTCGTCGCACGCTGTCGCCAGATGCCCCCCCATGGTGCGCCCCCGCACCCTCCTCCTGTTTTGGGAAGCCACTCCCTCCCGTGGACGCTTCTCCGCTCCCTCCTTTCTTCGGGCGGCCAGTTCGGCTCCTGCCTCGGTCGACGCTGGTCGCACCCTCATCGGCTTTAAATAAACGAAGTCTTAAAGTACCGTGTGCGTCTTTCGCTGCATTCAACACAGCGACCGGACACGACAGTGGCGACGAGAAAGTGGATTCGACCCGCGCTACGCAACGCTATTGACAAGCCATGGCTACGCGAGGGTTTCCCAATCAGATACCAGAGTTCAACGGCTCATCGTGGTCATCGTGGGTTGGACGCCTTCAGTTCTACTTTGAAGCTAACAACATCACAGACCCAGCCTTGAAGAGGGCCAACCTGCTGACGCTGTGCGGGGAGCAGACCTACGATACTGTCTGCGCCCTTATTCAGCCAAGCACACCAGCGGCAGTGTCTTACGACGACATCGTAAAAGCGCTGCAAAAGCACTACGACCCAAGGCCATCCGAGGTCTACAGCCGGGCTCGCTTCCAACGACGAGATCAACTGGGAGCAGAAACTGTGAGCGCCTACGTAGCCGCGCTCAAGAAGCTCGCTGCCGACTGCAATTTTGGAACGCTGTCGACAACAGCTACCGGGCAGGAGGGAGACGCAGCTTCTTCTGCTAACACCACCATGCTTCCCTTGGACGTGATGTTACGCGACAGATTTGTGTGCGGACTGAGTGACGAGTCACTGCAGCAGCGCCTGTTCGCTGAGAAGGACCTCACATTCAGCAAAGCTTACGACATCGCCGTTCGAGCGGAGAGCGCCGGTCACCAGCAGAGAGGGATTCGCCGGAACACCGAGCCGGTACACCAGACAAGCAACCAGGTGCGCAAGCCTTCTGTTGTTGTAAAATCGGTCAAAAAGGCACAACGCTGCTGGCGGTGTGACGACCAACACAACCCCCAGGGATGTCGATTCCAGTCAGCCACGTGTAATTTTTGCCACAAGCGAGGGCATATCGAAAGAGCATGCATTACGAAACGGAGACTTACCAAGATAAAGTCACCTTCCCAGCCTAATCACAGCGTCAACGCCTCAGAGAATACGCCGCTATCTGATCTCCATGGAACAACATCAGCGACACCATCTGTGTTGTACGACCTGAACACCATGAATCTCGGCACGCGACCGAAGATTTTTACAGAAGTAAGCGTACATCACCAGCTGATTAAGTTCGAGGTGGACTCCGGCGCAGCCTGTACTCTGATCAGTGAGGACACGTTCCGAACTTCATGGCCATCTGACGCACCCGCCCTGCAACAAGACGACACGCACCTGCGAACGTGGTCAGGACAGAATCTGCCACTATTGGGCTCTGCCAACGTGCAGGTTAACTACAACGGCCAGACCCATACGCTACCTCTGCTTGTTGTGAAGGGCACAGGATCAAGCCTTCTAGGGAGAAACTGGTTTTCTCCACTAGGCGTGATGATATGCGGCATACACCAGACGCCGAGCCAGAACATGGTTGAGCAACTGCAAGAGAAATACGAAAGAGTATTCTCGGAAGAGATTCCAGGAAACGAAGGGCCCCCGGTCACACTGGAGTTGTTGGACAACGCGCAACCCAAATTTCTGAGGGCCAGGCCGGTGCCGTTTGCTCTCCGAGATTCAGTTGAAAAAGAGTTGGACAAACTGGAGCAGCAAGGTGTCATCGAGCCGACGCAGCATTCCATCAAACTCTCAGCGTACGACTACGCTCTGGTCTACCGCAATGGGAGTAAACATCAAAACGCCGATGCGCTAAGCCGTCTGCCACTAGACGCAACTGTTGACGAACCATTTCCACCAGGAGACGTTCTGATGTTCGAAGCACTGCCAGAACCTCCGCTTACAGCAGGCACAGTTGCAGCATCTACGCAGAAGTGCGCAGCTCTCCGGCTAGTTTACACAGCTGTTCAACAAGGCAACGTGCATAAACTCAAAGGGGACAACTTCGACGCTTACCGCAGGCGAGCTACAGAGTTGAGCACCCATCGCGGCTGCATCATATTTGGGTCCCGAGTTGTGATGCCGAGAGAACTACGCGCACAAGCTATGTCTCTCATCCACGCCGGACATCGGGGCATCGTTGCAATGAAAAAGTGTGCCAGAAGCTACATGTGGTGGCCTGGCATTGACAACGACATCGAAACAGTGGTGCGAGAATGCAAGCCTTGCCAGAGCAGCCGGAGCGCCCCGCCGAAAGCTCCTGTCCCAGAATGGGAAAAGCCAGACACACCATGGCACACACTGCACATTGATTTTGCAGGACCAATTGAGGGCTGCACTTTCCTTGTGGTCGTAGATGCCTACACAAAGTGGCTTGAGATAAGGCAAATGGGACAGACGACTTCGGCAGCAGTCATTGACAACCTCCGATCACTATTTGCAACGTTCGGCCTGCCGCGCAAGGTAGTGTCGGACAACGGAACACCGTTTGTGTCTGCGGAGATCCTCAAGTTTTATCGCGACAACGGGATCTCATCAGTTACATCGGCCCCCTACCACCCAGCGACAAACGGACAAGCCGAGCGCTACGTAGCCGAGCTAAAACGCGCCCTTGAAAGAGATCAGACAGGCTCGCTGCAGCGCCGCCTTGCGCGCTTTCTCTTCAAGCAGCACACGACGGTTCAGAGCACAACAGGCGAGACCCCCTCGAAAATGATGTTCGAGCGTGAAATGCGAACCCAGCTCACAGCCATCCTCCCCGAGCCAAAGGCAGAGACGTTCCGGGAAGAAAAAGCAATTCCGCGCTGCGGCACGCTTAATGAGGGGCAGCGCGTCCTCGCCCGACAGTTTCTGAAAAAGCCACGCTGGGAGGAAGCTACAATTGTCAGACGCATAGGCCTGCGCTCTTGGCTCGTCAACATACATGGCACAGTAGCACGCCGACATCTCAACCAGCTGCGTAGATTTACGACGCCGTCTGAGAGCTGTCCGCCAGCGGAGAGAACACGTGCACTATCTTCCCACATAGCCTGGCACCTCTTCCCGGAAGAAGAGACTTCGCCCAGGACAGACCTAGAAGACACAGCGAACAACAGCCAGCCTACAAGTGTTTCTCCCCCGAGCGCACAAAGCCAGCGCGCCTCCACGCGTGAGCGCCGACCCCCTGCACGATACCAGGCAACTTTCTAAGGGGGAAGGAAGTGTTGTGTCCCCTTATTGCTTTTGTGTGTGTGCGCCCTCGCATCCTCCTCCTAACGACCACTCGCATCCTCCTCCTAACGACCACTTGCCCTTCGTCGCACGCTGTCGCCAGATGCCCCCCCATGGTGCGCCCCCGCACCCTCCTCCTGTTTTGGGAAGCCACTCCCTCCCGTGGACGCTTCTCCGCTCCCTCCTTTCTTCGGGCGGCCAGTTCGGCTCCTGCCTCGGTCGACGCTGGTCGCACCCTCATCGGCTTTAAATAAACGAAGTCTTAAAGTACCGTGTGCGTCTTTCGCTGCATTCAACACAGCGACCGGACACGACACTCTTCAAATCGGAAATGGCGTATCTTGAACGGTTCTGTAGATAGTGTTGTGTGGAAACTGGTATCTCTCTGCACGTGTCCTTGTTTTCCTTGCTGCGCTGTTAGTGAATAAAGTTAGATGAAGTTTAGCGCTAGTCCTGTGTGGTCCTCTCTTATGTTCGTCTTCGTTGCGCTACTGTTATTTTCTTACAACATGCACCATCTTGCCCAACAAAAAGTTCTTCTAAACCCACACTGCTCATTGCGATGTTTTGAAAACCTACACACGACTTCCGCGCCGGTACTACTGGCGTGGATGTTCAGCTTTTTACCCAAGTACAGTCTTTGTCAAAACTATATAGGCAAATTGGTTTTCTTCCAACCCGCATAGCGCGGCTCTTAAGCACATTTGACAGTCCTAAGCTTCGGAGGGTTCCTCCCGCCTTCGTCAGATTAGGATCCCTGAGTATAAAGAGGAGCCGCGCTGCAGGGATCAGAGGCAGACCCCATCGGATTTATACTTTTGACAAAGACTGTACATTCCCTTATGCCTTGGCTGCCAACTCTCACCGCAGCGCCTTTCTGGACCGTCGCAGCCATTACCTTGCCCTGCACTCCATTTGATCGCGTAGTCATCCGCCTTTACGGGCCCGTGTAGTCTTCCCCTTTTCATAACCGCTGGGTTATCGTCGCCATAGGGTTATCGTCGCCATAGACAGAAAACAGAATGTCACTATGGGCTGCACAAGTGTTTTAAGGCGAAAGTCTTTAATGTCTCAACGTTGTCGACAGAAGGTTGTCAGCTGAAGGTTGTCAGCAGAGGTATCACGTTTTTTCTAGTCAGACCAGAAAAAAAAATATTTATGCATGATGGGATTCAAACCAGCATCCTTCCGTTTCGCAGCCTAGCGTGCTAATGGCTACGCTACTTCCTGCCAACGCATATGTAGTTCTACTTGTCTAGGACTCTGGAGTGTGTTTGCATAAGGCGTCGAATCAGACGGATGCCTCCAAAACGCCCTCCAGTGACTCCAGCATTTAAGATTCACAAACAATTGCGTACTTAATTCACATCTTAACCACACATCAGTGACACAAGCAGCAACACCGCGCTAAAGGCTTTCGCCTCACCGCACTTTAGGTCAACAAAGTGCCCCCTGAATTTTTTCCTTATGCTATTGTGCTTCTCGTGTTCTAGCGTTACGCCATCCACATGGCTGCACTTTCGTGCATGGCTTCGCGGGCGCCTAGATCGGCATTCCCGCCGGCGGGGAGGACGCGCGCGCGCATCGGCCACCATGACAGCAAAACTCGGAAATAATGGGTCGTCTTGACGCTTGCTTCATATTGTTTCTGCAGTTAGTAATAAAATGTCTAGTAACAGCGGCAAAATAAAAGTTTAAAGTAGCCAGAAAGTAGCCAGGTCGCCAACTTGAAATTTTCATTGCCAGACGGAATCGCGAAGTGGCCGTCAACGGAAACCGTGGTCAGCACGCTCAACAGGAACGCTCGACAGCGTGGCGTGGCCCCGAGGGAGCCACCGACGATAGCCTTGAAGCCTAGTCATAAAACGGAACTTCAAGCACAATATAAGGGGGAAGGAGGTGGTAGTGCCCCGAGCTGCTCCTGGCCCAACCGAAGATGCGATATGAACTATTTTTTTCCTAACGTGCCAAAATACTTGAGCAATACCCTGCCAAAGGAGAGAAAGCAAAGAAACGTAAACTGCTGTTCCATTAAAAAAAAGTCGAAGAGACGTTAAGATTATGGAAACAGGATCAGTGAAAAAGGACGACGCGAATGTTTCGCAAGAGGCATTATGTTCAGTAGCATCCTTAAGCAGCGAGCTTACTCGCCCAATTGAACTCTGGCTTTTGCAGAAATTTAAATACAAATATGTTCTATGCTATCAGAGAGCGCAGTTCTTTAGGAACACAACTCCTTCTGTGGTGCAGAACAAGATAGTTGTGTTCGAAGCGGAATACAGTGCTGGACCTTCCCAGTGTAGCATCTTTCAGAACGGACTTCGTTACTAGAAGACAGATTCTTACATTGCAAGACAATGAGGGTACATGTTGGCATATTCTGACAAACTTATTGTGCCGTACCGAATTACAGCCTTTAAATGTGACAGAGGTGCTAAAGGGACCCAAAAACACATGTTCTCCATGAGTTGCAATGGATCCTCATCTTTATCACAAGGTCTGGAATCATTTCGTAGAATATATGTATAGGAGAGAAGATTGGTGCCCTCACCCCAGATGAATCCACAGGAACTGCTGTGTTGGTTAAAACGCATTTTTTCATATACAACAGATGCCCCTGCTGAAAGGTGCTCCGCATGTAGACCATGCCGAAAGGCTCTTATGGCTCACCTTTTGCACCTTAAAAAAAAGTAAAAAGCCCAATCGCAAGGACGGCTCCGCTCGCCCCCCTAGTTGCGTACTTTGAAGCGGAAGGGAAAGAAAATTCATACTCTGAAAGATAACCTGAGAGGGCTCCGAGAAAAGAAGTGCAAAATCGAGAAGTGCGAGTTCGAAGAAAAGGTATGCTACAATGCTTTAGGCATAGTACATGTGCTGATATACGCATGATATTCCCTTTTTTCTTCACCTCAAAAAGTTTACAAAGCAGCAGCAAGCCGCTGTTCGTGCATGTTTCGAAGCCTGGAAACGAAAGTCTCGGCGTGAATACTGTTATGACAAGGAATGGCTTCTTGAATGCATAAAGATTAAAACCCACGGCTCTAGGAGCACCTCAGAAGCCACAAGATTCTGGTTGCTCCCAGTCGTGTTTGCTTACAAAGGTACATTAAGATATGTGGCTGGACGTATTATGAAAGTCCGAGTGGCAACATTGCATTTTCAGGGTTACAGAGCTAATGGATTTAATGCCAAACTTCTGTCATGCGTGAAATCAAAAGCCTAGGACATAGGCGAAATGAAAAGGCATGGTCGTTTAGTAGTGCATGAAATGAAGCTTTCGACGCATCTTCATATGACATCGTCCAAGCACCGAGAAGGCTTTGTGGACCTGGGAAAGTGAAAGCACACTGATGAATGTGACAAAAGAAAAAAGGCTGACCACGGCCTGGTGGTGATGTTTCAGCCATTTGTGGGCCAGTGGACTCAGATTATTGGTAAACAAATTTTGACTATTCGTAAATTTTTGTAGCAAATCACACGATCTCCTACGATGTTCTTTTTTGCCTTAGGTGTGTTCGCTTCCAATGGAAATGTAAAAGCATGACTACTCGCAAAAATTATTCTGGACGCAACGATTTTGAGCGAACAAGCTAGTCTCCGTGTCGATCGATATGTGTGAACATCCTAGGTATACGATGTGGGGATTGAGCTTCTTGGGCTACCCGAGTGTGCGCCCGCTTCTGCCGTTTCGTTCGTTAGAGAGACCCCCCGTGGGGTGTCCGCGAGCGGAAGGGGGGCAGCCGCGCTGCTTGTCCTCCCTTGCAAGTTAAGCTCTTCCGAGAACCGCAGTAAATCACCCTCCCTTCCGTTCTTCCCGCTTCGACCTCGCTTCCCCATTGGGTCACACCGAGTGACAGTTGGGGGCGTTGTTTCGGCGAGAGGTCCCGAGCGGGAAATGAGCGGGGAGATCGCCACCGACTCGGGCAGCAGAAAGGTGCGTAGAGTTTGGCTCCCGGGTGCCCCGGCCTTTGCCGGGGGCCCAAGAGCGCGGGTGCTTTAACGTGCGCATCTAGTATGTATGCTTGAGTCCAGGCCCGAACCTCCGGAGTCGTGTAGCCCGCCTGTGCGCGCCGACGCACTCCGGATTCGGGAGGGCCTGATTTGGCTGGTTCTCCGTCATCGCCGGCCATTGCCGGTGACGACGCGCGATGAGCCATCGATGTGCGACCTGCGTCGTCAAGATGTGCTCCGCGTATACCCTATCCTCCCTCGTGTTGCGCTGCGCGCGATTTAACCCTTTGGTTGGCCGCGCGGCATGCGATCGCCCTTAGCTGTGCTGTCACGCGCGTATGTAGTCTTTGCTTTGCGCGCGCGGCTTCGCGGGCCCGCTTTCGGGTGCTGCGGCGGGGCTATGGGTTGCACCGAGGTCTGGGGATTAGTGCAGTGTTATGTAATGCAGCTTTCTGTGTAATAAACACTTGTGCTTTCGAATAACTGCGCCTTTCTTCCTTCGGAGCGAGAGCGCAGGCGTGTACCAAACGCTGGCAGTGCCCTCGGCTTGCTCCGGCCCGAACCCGCGATATGTGGGCGAAGTGCCACCTAATGAGCACATCGTCACTCCGGTGTTGACGAACCCACAACGTGGGAACTTCAGTGATGTAAGGTGCAGAGTCGTCAACGCCTGTGAAATTGGTAAAGTGGTTTTTGAGGAAAGGAAATGGCGCAGTATCTGTCTCACATATTTCGGCGGACACCTGAACCGCGCCGTAAGGGAAGGGATGAAGGTGTGAGTGAAAGAAGAAACAGAGAAAGAGGTGCCGTAGTGGAGGTCTCCAGAATAATTTCGACCACCTGGTCGGTAAACCACTGACATCGCACAGCACACGGACGCCTCTTGCGTTTCGCCTCCATCGAAACGCGGCCGCCGCGGTCGGGCTCGAACCCGGGTACTCCTGCTCGGTAGACGAGCGCCTTACCACTGAGCCGCCGCGGCGGGTCCTGTGAAAAGGGCAGATTCTGCATTTTATATCTGACTTCCCACACCTCGTCAAATGTGTGCGCAACATGATGAAGAAACAAGGTTTCAACACCCATAATGAACACCCACACCCACAACACCCACAAGCAGTGACGGCCCCGTGAGCACATCGCCCTTTGCTTACGTCGCTCCCTGTCTACTTACAGCACATCTGTATCTTCACCGAGGATCACTACCGACGTCCGTGCAGCTGACTCGAAGCCCAGTCGCTTCGAGCTGACAAAGCAGCCTGCGCCAGGTGCCGGTTACGCCTACAATCTGCGCCTGCGCCCTGGTCTCCTTCACCAGCGCCTCGACCGGCTTCTTGACCGTATATAAAGGCCCTCCGCGCTCGGCCCCTCTTCTTGGCAGCAGTGACGGCCCCGTGAGCACATCGCCCTTTGCTTACGTCGCTCCCTGTCTACTTACAGGTTAGTTTTATCGTATTCTTGTTAAACATTCTTGTTACGCTTTGTTGCCGTCACTGCTGCCACTTTGACGCCACACTGGTTTTCTTTGTCGCTTGTGCCAATTGCCTATAGGGCCAGTTGCCTATAGTGTTTTTTGCTATGCCTTCTGAAATGGAAAACTTCGAGAAGAGCTGAGAAAAGAGATTACAGCTATGCGGAACTCGCTAGAACGCGACTTGCGCAACGACTCAAGAGAATTAACTAAAAGTGTTGAACACTGCAGCAATGGATTTGATGATATGCATGCTCGCTAGGGTTTCATCATTGCAAGAGGAAAACAAGGCATTGAAATCCGAAAAGGCTGCAATTTCATCCGAATGTGAGGAACTGAAGAAGCGATGTTCTGACCCTGAGCAACGACTAATAGGCCTGGAACAGTACTCCCGAAATAAAAACATTGAGATAAAGGGACTTCCATCCCAGGAAAATGAAAGCCTGCCAAACATGTTGCAAAAAATCGGCGAAATGATCGAAAAGCCAATACTGGAAAGCGATGTTGATGTTTGCCACCGTGTTCAAACGAAGAACAAGACTAGCTCGAATGTGGTTGTCCAGTTCAAAACACGAACCAAGCGTGACACTGTGCTGGCAAAGGCGAAAAAGACAAAGCTTGCAGCTGAAGACCTCGGTTACGATGGTTCGGATACTGTCTATGTGAATGAGCACTTGTGTCCCCTGCTCAAGAAATTGCTGGGCATGGCAGTAGCTCGAAAGAAGGAGCAAAAATGGAAATTTGTTTGGACGAAAAATGGGCACATTCTTGCTAGGAAGACAGAGTCATCGACGATTGTGCGTATCGCCTGCGAGCGAGACCTGGATAAGATAGTATAGATCTGGCGTTTCTTCTAGTACCAAACAGTAAAATGATGCCCCCAGGATGTGCACAATAGTTTTGCCTTCTGACCTTTGTGCTGTGTCTGCTCAGAAAAAGAATGCTGTATCCTTGTTTCATCTTAACGCGCAATCTTTGCGAAGCAAGGGTGACGAGTTAGAAGCATTTTTATGTACACTAAACTTCTGTTTCAATGTAATAATGATTACAGAAACGTGGTATGAAAACAGTAACGAAACTTTGCGCTTGCCCGGTTACAACACGCATGTGCAGAACCGTACTGGTAAACGAGGCGGTGGTGTCCTGATAGCAACCGAACAAACTTACTGTTGTGTCCCCTTATTGCTTTTGTGTGTGTGCGCCCCCTCCTAACGACCACTCGCATTCTCCTCCTAACGACAGTTCGCATCCTCCTCCTAACGACCACTCAATCCTCCTCCTAACGACCGCTTGCCCCTCGTCGCACGCTGTCACCGGATGCCCCCCCACGGTGCGCCCCCCGCACCCTCCTCCTGTTCTGGGAAGCCACTCCCTCCCGTGGACGCTTCTCAGCTCCCTCCTTTCTTCGGGCGGCCAGTTCGGCTGCTGCCTCGGTCGACGCTGGTCGCACCCTCATCGGCTTTAAATAAACGAAGTCTAAAAGTACCGTGTGCGTCTTTCGCTGCATTCAACACAGCGACCGGACACGACAGTGGCGACGAGAAAGTGGATTCGACCCGCGCTACGCAACGCTATTGACAAGCCATGGCTACGCGAGGGTTTCCCAATCAGATACCAGAATTCAACGGTTCATCGTGGTCATCGTGGGTTGGACGCCTTCAGTTCTACTTTGAAGCTAACAACATCACAGACCCAGCCTTGAAGAGGGCCAACCTGCTGACGCTGTGCGGGGAGCAGACCTACGATACTGTCTGCGCCCTTATTCAGCCAAGCACACCAGCGGCAGTGTCTTACGACGACATCGTAAAAGCGCTGCAAAAGCACTACGACCCAAGGCCATCCGAGGTCTACAGCCGGGCTCGCTTCCAACGACGAGATCAACTGGGAGCAGAAACTGTGAGCGCCTACGTAGCCGCGCTCAAGAAGCTCGCTGCCGACTGCAATTTTGGAACGCTGTCGACAACAGCTACCGGGCAGGAGGGAGACGCAGCTTCTTCTGCTAACACCACCATGCTTCCCTTGGACGTGATGTTACGCGACAGATTTGTGTGCGGACTGAGTGACGAGTCACTGCAGCAGCGCCTGTTCGCTGAGAAGGACCTCACATTCAGCAAAGCTTACGACATCGCCGTTCGAGCGGAGAGCGCCGGTCACCAGCAGAGAGGGATTCGCCGGAACACCGAGCCGGTACACCAGACAAGCAACCAGGTGCGCAAGCCTTCTGTTGTTGTAAAATCGGTCAAAAAGGCACAACGCTGCTGGCGGTGTGACGACCAACACAACCTCCAGGGATGTCGATTCCAGTCAGCCACGTGTAATTTTTGCCACAAGCGAGGGCATATCGAAAGAGCATGCATTACGAAACGGAGACTTGCCAAGATAGTCACCTTCCCAGCCTAATCACAGCGTCAACGCCTCAGAGAATACGCCGCTATCTGATCTCCATGGAACAACATCAGCAACACCATCTGTGTTGTACGACCTGAACACCATGAATCTCGGCACGCGACCGAAGATTTTTACAGAAGTAAGCGTACATCACCAGCTGATTAAGTTCGAGGTGGACTCCGGCGCAGCCTGTACTCTGATCAGTGAGGACACGTTCCGAACTTCATGGCCATCTGACGCACCCGCCCTGCAACAAGACGACACGCACCTGCGAACGTGGTCAGGACAGAATCTGCCACTATTGGGCTCTGCCAACGTGCAGGTTAACTACAACGGCCAGACCCATACGCTACCTCTGCTTGTTGTGAAGGGCACAGGATCAAGCCTTCTAGGGAGAAATTGGTTTTCTCCACTAGGCGTGATGATATGCGGCAAACATCAAAACGCCGATGCGCTAAGCCGTCTGCCACTAGACGCAACTGTTGACGAACCATTTCCACCAGGAGACGTTCTGATGTTCGAAGCACTGCCAGAACCTCCGCTTACAGCAGGCACAGTTGCAGCATCTACGCAGAAGTGCGCAGCTCTCCGGCTAGTTTACACAGCTGTTCAACAAGGCAACGTGCATAAACTCAAAGGGGACAACTTCGACGCTTACCGCAGGCGAGCTACAGAGTTGAGCACCCATCGCGGCTGCATCATATTTGGGTCCCGAGTTGTGATGCCGAGAGAACTACGCGCACAAGCTATGTCTCTCATCCACGCCGGACATCGGGGCATCGTTGCAATGAAAAAGTGTGCCAGAAGCTACATGCGGTGGCCTGGCATTGACAACGACATCGAAACAGTGGTGCGAGAATGCAAGCCTTGCCAGAGCAGCCGGAGCGCCCCGCCGAAAGCTCCTGTCCCAGAATGGGAAAAGCCAGACACACCATGGCACACACTGCACATTGATTTTGCAGGACCAATTGAGGGCTGCACTTTCCTTGTGGTCGTAGATGCCTACACAAAGTGGCTTGAGATAAGGCAAATGGGACAGACGACTTCGGCAGCAGTCATTGACAACCTCCGATCACTATTTGCAACGTTCGGCCTGCCGCGCAAGGTAGTGTCGGACAACGGAACACCGTTTGTGTCTGCGGAGATCCTCAAGTTTTATCGCGACAACGGGATCTCATCAGTTACATCGGCCCCCTACCACCCAGCGACAAACGGACAAGCCGAGCGCTACGTAGCCGAGCTAAAACGCGCCCTTGAAAGAGATCAGACAGGCTCGCTGCAGCGCCGCCTTGCGCGCTTTCTCTTCAAGCAGCACACGACGGTTCAGAGCACAACAGGCGAGACCCCCTCGAAAATGATGTTCGAGCGTGAAATGCGAACCCAGCTCACAGCCATCCTCCCCGAGCCAAAGGCAGAGACGTTCCGGGAAGAAAAAGCAATTCCGCGCTGCGGCACGCTTAATGAGGGGCAGCGCGTCCTCGCCCGACAGTTTCTGAAAAAGCCACGCTGGGAGGAAGCTACAATTGTCAGACGCATAGGCCTGCGCTCTTGGCTCGTCAACATACATGGCACAGTAGCACGCCGACATCTCAACCAGCTGCGTAGATTTACGACGCCGTCTGAGAGCTGTCCGCCAGCGGAGAGAACACGTGCTCCATCTTCCCACATAGCCTGGCACCTTTTCCCGGAAGAAGAGACTTCGCCCAGGACAGACCTAGGAGACACAGCGAACAACAGCCAGCCTACAAGTGTTTCTCCCCCGAGCGCACAAAGCCAGCGCGCCTCCACGCGTGAGCGCCGACCCCCTGCACGATACCAGGCAACTTTCTAAGGGGGAAGGAAGTGTTGTGTCCCCTTATTGCTTTTGTGTGTGTGCGCCCCCTCCTAACGACCACTCGCATTCTCCTCCTAACGACAGTTCGCATCCTCCTCCTAACGACCACTCAATCCTCCTCCTAACGACCGCTTGCCCCTCGTCGCACGCTGTCACCGGATGCCCCCCCACGGTGCGCCCCCCGCACCCTCCTCCTGTTCTGGGAAGCCACTCCCTCCCGTGGACGCTTCTCAGCTCCCTCCTTTCTTCGGGCGGCCAGTTCGGCTGCTGCCTCGGTCGACGCTGGTCGCACCCTCATCGGCTTTAAATAAACGAAGTCTAAAAGTACCGTGTGCGTCTTTCGCTGCATTCAACACAGCGACCGGACACGACACTTACAAATGCACCATTCTTACAGACTTTTCTATAACCCATGAGGACTACGAAATACTGTCGTTGCAAAGCGGCAGTAGCGTCTTCTCCGTTGTATACCAGCCTCCTAAAGGCAGCGTTTCTAATTTCATCTGCTTTCTTGATGAATATCTGCAATGTATTACAGAGAACAGGCTTAATCTAGTTTTAGGCGGTGATATTAACATGGACTTTCTATCCCAATCTGCAAATAAACGTGAGGTTGACTACGTATTGCACAGCAACGAATTTGTAAATGTTATAAATAAACCTACACGGCCGAAGGCAGCGACCGCCATTGACGTCTTCATTAGTAACTGTTCAGTTGACTGTCTTCGTTCCGGAGTCATTAATGTCCAGATAAGTGACTATCTACCCATATTCATGTTTGTAGATTCCTTAACTCCACCAAAACAACGCAAGTTTCCTGTGGCACAATATCGGCGTATAAACCAGACCACATTAAATTCCTTTCGGACAGCACTTGCAGGCGTGGACTGGCATCATGTGATCGGCAAAAATGATCCAGAGGCCGCATATGGTGCCTTTATTACTACATTTAAGTGCATCTATGAGCAAAGTTTTCCACTTGAGACTTACACAAAACCCCGCAAGGCCCGCAAGCCCTGGATAACAAAAGAATGCCTTAAAATGATAAAACAAAAACGAATCTTTACAACTGCTTTATCAAAAGCCGTTCCCTTGACGACCTAGCGCGCTTTAAGGTGTACCGAAACCAAGTCACTTCCTTTCTTCGCCAAGCAAAGCAAGAGTATATGGAAAAACTATTTAATCCAGACGTAATTAAAAGGAGTGACCTTGTATGGAAAACACTGAATGAAGTTTTGAACCGAGGTGGACATGCCAACGGCATACTTGAGGTCTTGGTAGATAACACACCAATGAGTGGGAAACTTTTGGCAGAAAAATTTAATGATTTCTTCGTGTCACTGGTAAATGGCAGCCACGGCCCCAATACTACGAAATGCCTTGACCCGCGGGTGTCTTCCACGGCATTCTTGATGCCAACGGACGCAAATGAAATTAAAACCTGCCTCTTGACCCTGCGCAATAGTAGGTCACGAGACGTAGACGACCTTAAACTCCAACCAATAAAATATGTAGCCGATGTAATTAGCCCAGTTTTAGAGCACATTTTTAATTGTTGCCTCGAACATGCAGTGTTTCCCCGACATTTGCAGATGCCAAAGTAACTGTTGTTCATAAGGGTGGAGACAAAAACGATATGTCAAATTATCGCCCAATTTCTATCCTCCCCATTTTCTCGAAGTGTTTTGAAAAAATACTATACAAGCGAATGTCCAGTTTCTTCTAGAAATGTAAAATAATAACACCTAGCCAGCACGGCTTCAGAAAAAAACTTTTCTACAGAAACTGCGCTTCTAACCCAGAAAGAACTAATTTTAGAGTCATTTGAACAAAAACTTTTCACTCTCGGCATTTTTATCGACTTTTCGAAAGCGTTTGATCGCATCAATCACAACACAATGTTGGCGAAACTCGAGCACTATGGTTTTCGCGGAAAATTTCATCAAATAATCAGATCTTACCTTAGTTGCCGTGTCCAACAAGTAACGGTAAACAACGAGTCATCAAATTTTAAACATCTGTTTTCTGGCGCGCCGCAAGGCAGTATTTTAGGGCCGCTGCTTTTCCTCCTTTATGTTAACGACATAGTCTGCATCAGTAAACTGCCAATTTTTGTGATATACGCCGATGACACCACTCTATTCTTCCGAGCGGCACATGTGCGTGATCTTGAACATCAAGCCGCAGATTGTTTGCACCAGCTTCACGAATGGTCTGAGTCGAATTCGCTGGTCATAAACACCGAAAAGAGCAAAGCTGTACTTTTTAGACCTCGCAATAAGGATCCTGCTGTCTCACAAATTTCGCTGAAAATGGGTTCCTCATTCATTCAAATAGTTCCTACGGTCAAAAGTCTAGGAGTGCTTTTTAATGAACACTTATCTTGGGATGAACACGTTTTAAAGGTCAGGGACAAGTTGTCCAAGGTTGCTGGTATCGTGTCCCGACTGCGATACCTTTTACCAAAACATATTAAGCAGATGCTGTACAATGCACTGTTTTCTTCTGTTGTTAATTATTGTATTTTGGTATGGGGCACAACATCATTTATTAATATTAAACGGGTACATATACTTCAGAAGAAAATTTCTCGGAATATTGTTAATGCTTCACGATTTGAACACACCGAACCGATTTTCGCATCTCTTAGCATTACCCCCCTCCCACAAGGTTTTGAAAGTATACTGTTAAGGCGGTATAAAACAAGTATTAGACAAAACAATCCATTTATGATGAACCTGTCGAACTTAAAATGTAAAGAACAGAAGTACACCACACGTACTGGTTTCACATGGTTCGTGCCAAAAACTCGAACGAATTACGGTCGCCAAATGCTTTGCTATACCCTTCCGTGCTCATTAAATAAGGCATCTAAATTGCTGTAACCCTAGGTACCGTCGGCACTTCGTGTCACGGAGATTTTTACTCATGATTTGTACTTTTTTTTTCCCCTGTGTGCTCACTTGCCGTGGACTGTACAACATTCTGGTGCTGCTGTCAAGTTATTGTAGGGTACGTCGACCTCTGTCAAGCCTCCTCTCTGGCTTTTTGTCGGCGCACCCAACATCCTCATGATGTTTAATAAATTGAATTGAACTTGAAATTGAAAACAATGAACGAGTATGCTTGATGAGAAACATCGGGTGAAATGTTGGCACGTATTCATAAATGTTTGTTCATTGTCATTCTTTCCGATGCGAAATGATTAATTTTACAGGCACAGTGGGAACACATGTCGACAGTGTAGAAGGTGGACAGTGGTAGCGTCACCTTGAACGTGACACCAAATTTTACGAGGTCCCATACACTTCCTAATGTGTTCGAGAAGATGAGGGTAGACCTTGCTTTTCAAATCTTTAGCGCCCCAGTTATGAGGGATTTGGCCTTCTAGAAAGAGCAAATTGAGAGCAAACACCCGAGCAGCGACCCGACAAGAATTGTCACTGGGCTCATGGCTGATCTGACTGAGGCCATGACGTTCATATTCCCAGCAGAAGCCTTGAGGCAAGTTCAGATTTATTGCCACATTTCTCTCACTTGTCAACAATACATCTATGTGCATACTGTAATGGTGTTTCAGACCCGGCAGCAGGAATGAGAAAACATTGGACGAAATGCTGCACTGTCTCGACCTTTGGGAGGGCCATGCTAAGGGGATTGGATTTTTAAGCAGAAGCTCGGATGTTGGCCTGCGTGGGAACTTCAGTTCAAAAAAGAGCCTACCTGACTACCTAACAGACAAAGACGGTGTATTTATTTATTTATTTTGTAAGAAGGACAGTTGGGGCTGGATGCCCCAACGGCCAACGCCGACGAAGCTGAAGTCGAAGACGACCCTGACGGAGTTCGGGCTGGCGCACACGAAAGCTCGTCTGTTGAGCAGCACCGTTCGAACAAAGACCGTGGCCGTCCACATTAATTGTGCGAGTTGCCTCTTTAGAATTTATTTATTTATTTATTGTAACACCCACAGCACCACAAGCGGCGTTACCGTAGGGGGGGGGGGGGGAATAACACATCATGCAAACGTAACTCATGAGCGCCCACCTCAGCCAACATTACCTTGAGCGGTGTTTCGTGATTGTGAGGCAAGCTGATGAGGCCAATGACTATCCCACTCCGGCCCAGTTCATTGTCATCATGAGGTATCGCTATTCTTGCTGGTTGTTTTCTGCCGCAATGAGCTTGCATGCATCATATACATTGTGCATATTTAACTGGTTTACACTTGGCTCTGAAGATGAATTACTATTCCGCGCTTACTTGCAGGTACCTTTTCAGCAGACCCAAGGGAGGCAACGTCCCCGATTGCCTGCTATCGGTGGAGAAACTGCTGAATGAGACCGACGGCGAAGAACAAGAGGAAGAAAGGCGACCGCTCTGATACGCTGCAGCCGAAGCGTCTCTGGACCGTGCTTCCTACTTATCAGAACAAAGTGATGCCCGCCCTATTTGTTATATCGCCGGCTACGTGGCAAGAAGGCGCGTGCTGTCCACCGACTAAGAATTACAAGGCTGCTTGCCTAATGACGAGAGACGACGTGCCCAGCTCCGATTTACCCACGGAAACATCAATGCAGTGGGACCTTGGTAGACTTTTGTACCTGACGCAATCCCTCTACAACCTCATTATGACGCTAGAGAACAAAATCACTAGTTTCTTTAGTAAAACTGCCCTTCACGCTAAGTCGGTGACTGGCATGTGGAAATTCATTGGGGATAATAATCTCAAGTTTGATTTACACGTCCGTTCAGTGATTAAAAAAGCCTCATACGGCCTATATGTACATTCCAAATGCCGAAATTTCGTCCCCATTGATGTTCTTGTTAACCTTTATTGCGCCTTTAAGCCGCCGCGGTTGCTCAGTGGTTATGGTGCTCGGCTGCTGACCCGAAAGACGCCGGTTCGATCCCGACCGCGGCGGTCGAATTTCGATGGAGGCGAAATTCTAGAGGCCCGTGTACCGTGCGATGTCAGTGCACGTTAAAGAACCCCAGGTGGTCCAAGTTTCCGTAACCCCTCACCACGGCGTCTCTCATAGCCTGAGTCTCTTTGGGACGTTAAACCCCATAAAACCTAAACCTAATTACGCCTTTGTCCATTCACATATTAATTAGTGTATATCTGTTTGGGGATGCACATATTCATCACACATGGCCCCCTTATATGCTTTCCAAAAAAAGAGCTCTTCGAATTGTCGCGAAAAACATTCAGCATGTTCATCCGGATGAATTATTTGGCGTTCTGGGTAACATAAATATATACGACCAAGTAACTTATAATACCGCTTCCTTAGTTTATCAGATTATTCACAACGCACTCAATTTAACTACAGTATGTATTGATCACTCACTACGCGCCAACATGTCTCCTACAAGACATCGGCTCTTGCTTCCTACAATGCACACCAATTATGGTCGACAAACATTGCAATTTACGTGTTCTATATGTGTGGAAAGTCTTGACTATAATGTTCAATTTCACCTACTCGTCATGCCTTTCAAAAACAATTAAAACATTCTCTACTGAATTCATCCTAGTCTATATTTTTTAGTGCTTTGGTTTGTGTTTTTTGTCTAAAAAAAACCTGTTTCCTTGAGGTTTTCAGTAGTGTCCAGTGCCTACTGCTGTAATATGCTTATTGCTAAATAGTTGCCTTATTTGGTGCTGTCATCTACATCATATGTATTAGCTTATAGTGGTCGGTACCATTAAACAAATTTTGTTGGGTCCCTGAAGTTGTGTTTGTATTTCATGTTTTATGCTAAATAAATACACTCTCTCTTTTTCTCTTCCTCTCTTTCTCTTTCGCTCTTTCTTTCTCTCCCTCTCTTTCTCTTTCTCTCCCTCTCATTCTCTATTTCTCTTTCCTTTTCTCTGTCTTTCTGTATTTCTCTTTCTCTCTCCTCTCCTTCTCCCCCTCTCTCTTTCTCTCTCCCCTCTTTCCATTCCTCTCTACTCTCCCTTTCTTTCTTTCTCTTTCTCTCTCTCCCTTTCTCTCTTTCTTTAAACGAGAAAAATAGGCTGCGCCCAGCTACATTGACGAGTTTGGTAGTCAAGTATTGCTGCTTAACACGGGTTTACTTTTTTTTAAAGGAGTAATTCAAAATGAAGACGAAAAGAAAAGGAAAAGTTTGAAGCCATGCGTGCTTTAGCGAGCTTATTATGCTGTTGTGTACGTGGATGAACAACTGAAAATAAATAAGTGTTCATCCAGAAACACGTCTTTTTCTCACTGTGCATGCTTCATGAGCTGCGGTTCTTGGGTCTTTCGAAAGCGAATTCTCGTTTGCTGAGATTGCAACGCACCTAAAAACTCCACGCGGCGGAAAATTAATCCGGAGCCCTCCACTGTTATTGCTTTTCGGCCTCGGCACGCAAAAAACCCACTCATTGTTTCACGGTATATGCGACACAATATAACCTTCACATATAATCGTCTAAGGAGCAAAAGAAAAGCATGCAACGCTTTCCCAATATGTTAAAATTTTCCACACAGAAGCAGCGAAAATCTGCATGCTTTGTTTGCAGCATTTGCGCCTCAAATCCAAGTCCTTGAGAGGCAGATAGCCGCTGTGTTATCCGCTGCTACTCGACGTGTGTACTTCAACGAACCCCATCGCAGAAAGCAAGAGAAGGGGCTGAAGCAAAACCAAATTACCACACATTATTGAGGAAGCCTAGCTGAACGCAAAATGATTCAATAAAACCGAGAGGCAAAAAGCGAACCGCTCTCGGGAAAGGAATGGAGGGGCAGGCATTCGGCACTCCTTTTCAAACGAACAGCTGAACGCGCCGTTCGAGCACATTCTAGAAAAGCCTGGTGGACGTCTGTGCAAGCAACTTTGCCTGCCAGCACAAATCGAACCTGATTAGTTCTCCTGTTTTCCTTAAATCAAACCACCGCAAATATTATGCTGAAGAAACAGAAAACAATGATTCCAGCAACTCCTTGTCTGCTGTGGAAAGAAAGCGGTTCTGCTTGGTGAATAATTCTTCAGAACATGGAGCTCATAATTGCATCGTATGGGCAAACCACCATCGCAGAGCCATTTTTCATTATCAGCGGCATCCCCAAGGCAAAGCACAGCGCTCAAATTACGCAATTAAAAGCAGTCCGTTTAACACCACTTCGCTTAACACTAATCTTTTAACACCACTTCGAATTCCCTACGCCAATTAGTTCGGCCCTAATGAACGTTTGAAATATCAAGTCACGGTTTGGGGAACCAAAGGTCGTCGGTGCGAATTCTTATGACAACTACGCTTTCATTAGACTAGTAATCTTATGCTCCGTAACGCGCTGAATCGTTTGATATCACTCCGAACATTCTACGCCAATTAGATGGTACACAATATGTCTACCAGTGGTACCACCCCCTGGTCCCACTCGAACTTCTCACACACTAGAGTACATATACAGGGTGTCCAGGCTGACTTTAGCCTAGGGTTAAAATCTACCAACAGGCTTGCGCATCATAGGCAATTTTTTGTTACGCAATTAATTAGCAATTAAGATACTTTCTCTCAAAGCGTAAATATTGAATTTAGACAGCAAATGTGAATAGCAAAGTTGAAGAGCACCTTCAGAAACTCCCATTCTATTTATTTGCGATAACAAAAGCCTCACATGCATCGTTTTTCCGAGCTCCAAAGAAAGTCCGCGAAATACAAAAAATAACCCGACTAGTGCAGTCGCGCGCCACGATTGTGCTGCTCTCAACCGTGGCTTGAGTGAACGAAATCAGCTGCTGGCAAGGCGCGACGACCTCATTGCTCCGGCAGGCCGATATGTCAACCGTGGTTGCGGCACAACTTGCGCCGTCACGCTTGCAGACTGGCTCGCGCGGGCGCCGCAACCACCGGCCGCATTTGTTTTTCCAGTCCCGGACTACTTGCCGGCAGGTCTCGGCTTCCGCTCGGACAGGAAAAGCGTCATGGTCACATGACCTACTTGCCATAGGCATGCCATAGGCTGCTTTCGAACTCGCCGCCAGAGCCGGGCTCCCCCTCGGTTACCGTACAAGGACGCTGTCATCTGCTAGCAGACGATGCAAGCCACGGCCACCACGACGCCGAAGCAACGCCGTGCGCTCGATCATGATATTGAGTCGATTTAAAGACTGTACTGTCAGCTTAGCGTAGGTGCATTACAGAACTCAGCTTCGGAGGTATGCTCGCCGCTACTGCTTGCGGCGAAGTTCGCACAAAGTAGCCCAACTCGTTGCGGATATGCAGATAGACGAAAGCCTTCGCAAAAATGTTGACAACAAACTCTATAGCTGCTCCAGTATACGAGTGGTTCACCTGCGATGCTTTCAGGTAAGCGTACAGACAGCATGTCGCAAAACAAGCGAACGAGAACCTCTTGACGACACGAGCAAACAATACGCGCTCGCAGCTTCGAACGCGCGTCCGTGTGCGGTGGATTTCAAGAAAATAAACGAAGATGCAAGAACAAAAAGTCTTGCGATGGCTCAGAGAGCAGCTACGGAGCTCATTTGAAGGTTTAACGCATGCTATCGACCTCCAGGAACACGAAAAGCACTCAAAATGCACACGGAGTCTAACTTAATATGGCTGCCAGCGCCGCGCGCAGCTATCGTCTGCTGCCTTCTCAGCAGCCCGCGGACTGCCATAGGCTAAAAACGAACGCGTTGCTATGGCGATGCAGGCAGGTGGGCGGAGCTTTCGGGCTGCCCGAGAAAAACAAATACCGGACTCGAGTCCGCAAGTAGTCCCGGACAGTCCGGGACTGAAAAACAAATGCGCCCACCGGCCGCATTTGTTTTTCCAGTCCCGGACTACTTGCTGACAGGTCTCGGCTTCCGCTCTGACAGGAAATAGCGTCATGGTCACATGACCTACTTGCCATAGGCTGCTCGCCGCCGGAGCCGGGCTCCCCCTCGGTTACCGTACCGAGAAGCTGTCATCTGCTAGCAGACGACGCAAGCCACGGCCACCACGACGCCGAAGCAACGCCGTGCGCTCGATCATGATACTGAGTCGATTTGAAGACCTTAATGTCAGTTTGGCGTAGGTACAGGGTCGTCCACTCTTAGTTAGAATGCGCTAGCGCATGGCCGTGCTCTTTGGAGGGTCACTGCGTCCGAAACGGCTGCGCATCGAAGCGAAGTGGCAGATGACGCGAAGCACCACGTCCAGGTACACCTTCTCCTGCGCCACTTTGCTGCAATGAGCGACTGTGTCGCACACGGTGGCCCTCTGAAGAGTGCGGCTATGCGCTAGCGCATTCTAACTAAGAGTGGACGACCCTGTACATTACAGAACTCAGCTTCGGAGGCATGCTCGCCGCTACTGCTTGCGGCGAAGTTCGCACAAAGTAGCCCAACTCGTTGCGGATAGGCAGAGAGACGAAAGCCTTCGCAAAAATGTTGACAACAAGCGCTATAGCTGCTCCAGTATACGAGTGATTCACCTTCGATGCTTTCAGGTAAGCGTACAGACAGCATGTCGCAAAACAAGCGAAGAAGAACCTCTTGACGACACGAGCAAACAATACGTGTTCGCAGCTCCGAACGCGCGTCCGTGTGCGGTGGATTTCAAGAAAATAAACGAAGATGCAAGAACAAGAAGTCTTACGATGGCTCAGAGAGCAGCTAGGGAGCTCATGTGAAGGTTTAACGCACGATATCGTCCTCCAGGAACGCGAAAAGTACCGTATTTTCCGGTGTATAAGACGCGGTTTTTTTTCAAAAATCTTGCTGGTGCGTCCTATACAAGGGTGCGTCTTATATGCGAATTTTCCGGGTTTTATTGCGAGTTCAGAAATTACTCAGGTTCATGTTCAAGCTTTTTTCACCGAAAAAATATTACTACCAATAATGCGGTTGTAACATGGTTAATACTTCAATACGGGGACCGCCGTGCGCAACTTTTTTAGGTGAACTTTATCATGAAACGGCGCGGTTGACCACTTCCGGGATCTTAAACACGCGGCCATTTCAGAAGCCCCAAGCAAAGGTAATGTGAAATGCCAAAAGATGGTGACATTCGCGCTTCTGGATATTGTCAAGCCAAGAGAAGCCGATGTTTTTTTTTTAGTCACCCTTTGCAAGTAGGTAGTGCAAAGAGAATGCTTCAGCCGCATTGCCTTTTCGATAGCGCATCCGAAGATGAAGACTTTGAAGGTTTTATGTAAAAATAAATTGTTATGGACACAAAGAGAGTTCTTTCGCTTTTTTTTTTCTTTTGTGCTAAAACGTGGGCAGGTATGGCGTGAGTGTTGCCTTTTTCGATCACTTAGCGTTGCTTAAGAACTTCTCACACGTACGGTGCATTTTGCGATGGTCGCATAAGCATGTTTAATTAAGCCTCACTAGCCTAAACGGGTAAATTGGGGTGCGTCTTATACGCGGGTGCGTCTTATATACCAATTTTTTCAATGACAGCCTGCATATATGGCGGGTGCGTCTTATACAAGGGTGCGTCTTGTACACCGGAAAATACGGTACGCAAAATGCACACGGAGTCTAACTCAATATGGCTGCCAGCGCGGCGCGCAGCTGTCGTCTGCTGCCTTCCCCGCAGCCCGCGGACTGCCATTGGCGAAAAACGAACGCGTTGCTATGGCGATGCACGCAGGTGGGCGGAGCTGTCGGGCTGCCCGAGAAAAACAAATACCGGACTCGAGTCCGCAAGTAGTCCCGGACAGTCCGGGACTGAAAAACAAATGCGCCCTGTGCTAGTCACGTGATTTTTTTTTTTTGTATTTCGCGGACTTTCTTTGGAGCTCGAAAAAAAGGTACACGTGAGGCTTCCTTTATCGCAAATACATAGAAGGGGGGTTTCTGAAGGTGCTCTCATACTTTGCTATTCACATTTGCTGTCTGAAGTCAATATTTACGCTTTTAGAAAAATTCTTAATTCCTAATTCCCGGACACCGTGTCCTGCATGTCAGCGAACAAACGAGGCGGCGCTGCAATCAGTACCGGGCTCGCGGTAGACAAGGGAGGGGCGGTGAGCGCGAGTTTTCAAGGCTCGTAGGCGCGTTTTCACTTTCTGTGAATCACAGGAGTGGCTGATGCTTTCATATTAGTAATTTCTCCAAGTATATGGGCTCGCGTTGGCCAGGTATGGCGTATTTCGCCACAGTGTATTGTATTATAGTTAGTGGTAAGCAGAAAGCTTTTCAGGCAGTTCTACCTAGACACTGAACAAAATAAGTTTTTCACCTCTGCACTAGCCGGAATCATTTTACTTCGGTACCATAGTGAGGGGAAGCACTGGCTTTTTTTCGGCAGAGCAGACGTCTGTTGACGCACGTGTCGCGCAATGCGAAAAGGGGGGACAGCGTCGATCGTGACCCCGGTCTCCTCTGTCTCGCGGAAGCGCTGTTTTTAGCCGCCAGATCAAGCACCAGCCAGGCCGACTTCTCCGCTTGTTAAACTGGTCGCTTTGATGAAAAGTTTGGATACCTGAAATTATTTTCTTTCTGAGCCCTGCGGTCTTCTGTGTCCAGACGAAAAATTATAGCAAAATATTCAGTGGAAATTCATAAAGTTCATCCTCAGCCTGATTACGTCCACTACAGGGCAAAAGCCTCTCCCACGTCTCTCCAATTAAACCTGTCTTTCGCCAGTTGCGGCCACCGTATTCCAGCAATCTTCTTAATCTCATCCGAACACATGACTTTATGCCGCACCCTGCAACGCTTGCCTTCTCTTGGAACCCACTCCGTTACCCTTAAGGCCTGACGGTTACCTTGCCTCGGCATTACACGCCCTGTCCAAGCCCATTTCTCCCTCTTCATTTCGACTAGGATTTCATTAACCCGCGTTTGTTCCCTCACCGACTACGCCTGCTTCCTATCTCTTAACGTTACACCCATCATGTTTCCTTCCATAGCTCGCTGTGTTGTCCTTAACTTGAACCGCTGTCGCCTGCCTCCAGGTTTCTGCCCCATAGGTGAGTACCGGTAAGATACAGCTGTTGTATACTTTTCTCTTGAGGTATATTAGTAAAGGGCCATTCATAATCTGAGAGAACCTACCATATTCGCTCTACCCCATTCTTATTCTTCTAGCCATTTCCCTCTAATGATCCGGATCAGCGATCACTACCTGCCCTAAGTAGACGTATTCCCTTACTACTTTCAGCACCTCCCTACCAATTGCGAACTGATGTTCTCTTGCTAGACTGTTGAACATTACTTTGGTTTTCTGCATGTTAAATTGTAGACCCACCGCTCTGCGCTAAACTCTCCAGGTTCGGTTTCCAATGGCGGCAGTCCAGAGATTCGTACCACCTTCCGCTGCGTCATGGTGTTTAGATGTGGGGTCGGCGAAAACTGAGGTAATTGAGCTTCTGATGGTCCTGACAAGTCGCGAACTTCGATGGTTTCCGACAACAGAGCACCACCATCGTAGTATCACTACGAATGTGAGAGATCAGAGGTTTCGTTGATTTCAGTGCTGCATTTCTTTGACCCAAAGCGAAAGCGAAGAGGCCATAAACGAGGGAATAAACTTAAAGGTGTTTTCTGATCTTCAACATTTCCTATAACTCGCATCACTCACCCATTCGTTAATCCGTAACGAATAGAAATAGAATGGTCGCGAACAATCCCCGAGACGTTGAGGAGTGTAATAAATCTCGATTTTTTCCTGCATGTGTACTAGAATGTTATTTTTGTAAGAAATGTTTTGATGCAACTATGCATGCATAACTACTAAGAATCTAAAAAAAGAAGTAATAGCGTCATTAAGAGAACAGGGCTTTGTGAAAATGCTGAAATAAGAAAATTCCGCACTTTCTCTTTAATTGTTCAAGATACGGGGGTGACTTAGCGAGGGTGTTAACTACAATTACCCAAGAAATCTGCCACGTATAGCTAATAAAATGCATTGTTGAAGTTAGCATAGCAATTTCATATCTGCACCAAATTTGGTTACATACCTCATGCATAAATAAAGAAAACACTTTTCATTGCCTCATCCCCTCTCAATCTCGCTCTGTGCCGCTGTTGGTAGCCCGCCTACGGTTGCTTCTTTTTAAACAAGCTTCGCAGTCATGTACTAACTCAGCTTATAACACATGCATGATTCAAAGAAAAGGCATGTGGCTTTTGGCGCACTTAAAGTACAGAGGGCAAAATGCATGTCTAGAACGGCCGAACTGCGTGCTCCCGGCCGCTCAGAGCTACGACGCCTAGCGATATGACGCCTGGTTCGAGACGACGGAGCGTGGCCAAACTGATAGCGCTGCCTGTCTTTTCGGGGCAGCTCGCAGGCGGCCGCGGCTTCACCTCCTGCTTTTGTCCTTAGTAGCGCTGATCTGCGCTACCGTCTGCGAAAGGACCACGGCGTAAGATATATAGGTGAGGACACTGTGCGGGCGGCGCACTGGCCGCAAGCGGCCAGATAAAGTACCAGCCGCGTCATCCGAACCGGGCCGCTGATCGCAGCGCCAGTGTCGGTGAAGCGGGCAAACTTCGCCCGAAGAAAACATAAATGAAACATCTTGTTGCGATAGCAACCATGCAGATATCGCACGGCTCGTTTACATCACAAAAGCCGTTCGCATGGCATGAACTGTTCATTGCGCTGTCATCAGCAGCATCATCGCGGCACTGTAAGCAACCTGAGCGCGGTCCATGGCGGTGCGGTTTTACGCCAGTGCTTCCCCAGCGGCACGGTGGTGGTCGGTAAACTGCAGCAATGGGCCGCAAGTGCTTTGTTCAAAACCGCAAGCGGCTTTCAGTGCAATCACGGTGTTTTATTTTAATTGTTTTGCTTAAACTCACTGAAACCGTTACCTACCGAGCGACAATGAGCAAACGCTTTGGTAAACTGTACAATGTAACTGTTCTGATCGCATACATTGTTAGCAATAGCTGATGATTACGAAAAAAGTACGTCGGGGTTGCCGTTCCCAAGTATCGCCCAGTAAGATGTAAGCGATAATAATGCCTTTGTAAGTATAAGAAAAAATACTTATAGACCAGAACACGGCGGGTAAATTGAAATCCACCATTTTGAGAGAGCTGTGGCGCCATCTATGGGGCGCGCGGCAAAACGGCGGCACTGGACTGCCACGCGAGGCGGCCGCGGGTATGGGTATCGCTCGCGCTCTTACGTTTCATAGAAGATTTTGTGACTGGTTACTAGAACAATCATATAAGGTGAATTTCAGCCTCATGCCAAGGTCGCTCTGCACATCTGGCGATGGCGGAGGCAAACACTGCGTCCACAATTGCAGCGGATTGCCCGGGTAAATGCATGCATGTATGCTACCTTTGTGTGTAAAGTTTTTCCAATGTGATTTGCATGCTCAATATGTTATGTACTAATAAAATCACGCAATATATTTTACTTTCACATTGTAAAATATGTTTTGAAGAGTTGTTCGGAGGTTCTGCGAAGTTTCACACCGCCAATGTCAGTTCATTTGTTACCTAGAGATTGGTTATTGAGCGCCAGAACCTCGTAGCGGCGCGAAAACTTCCGCTGCATTTCTTGCAAAGCAGACACATTATTAAAGCGAGTCGTTAATACGGAGGGCCTTCCTGTATTACAGGTCCCTACGCACGCACGCGCATAGCTTTTCTACAAGGGGAGCAGATCGCGAACTGCTTAATTGCTACTTGGACGATGTTCTTGCTACCAAGGCCATGCAGCAGTTTGTAGGAATCGTCACCGCTAAGCAGCCGCTGAGCAATTTGGAACCGTCGAACATAATTTTCATTTTTTTCGATTATTTCAATAAATTGATCGTTTACAGAGTCCAAAAAGGTGCCGCGACTTCGTAAGCATAGCGCGGTGGCTGCGGCAACGAGGCAGTCGCACCGGCATTTTAACGAAAATCAACTTACTCTTGCATTTGCGCTGGGAACATAGTCCTTTCTATGAACCGCAGTAATCCACTTGTGGCGGAGCTCGGCGTTTTTTGTGCCCGGCGGAAAGCGATACAGGCTGAATATGCCACAGCGGCACAACTCGCGACGTACGCCGTGCTCGTCGCAAACGGTGGTCAACAGCCTGCTTCTTTTCCGTTGGTTATTTGCACATCCATAAATGGCGCAGTGAAGCCCTGATGAAGTTTTGTACTTCGTTGCGGCAGGAATAGACATATTGGCTCATCGAAAAGCACCGCAGACACACACACCCACGTACACGCGAACGCTGCGCGAACGCCTTCTGGCAGTCCAGCAAAGATGGCGGCCGGTCGCTGGGTTCCGGAGTATGCGCATGGCTCGTCCGGTTCGAGAGTATCGTATTCTGGTCTATATGCAGTGCGACGAGTTAGTGGCATGGGTCGGAAAGGCAAGACCAACAAAATTCAGTAACGAAACAGTGGCGCGCAATAAAGTGTGGTGCGAATGAAATTTGTAGCAAGAAGTAAATAAAATTCATTACATTCATCTTGCTACTGCAAACTGTGGCAAAGTAAAAGTTTGAGAGCACCCTTGGATCAGTGGCAGAAGCGAAGACCAGAATAATATGTTATTGGTGTGTTAACACTGTTAAGGTTAATCATTCCTTATGCCTTACAGAGCAGCGAGTATAAGTTTAATAGTGCGCTTGATATTGCAATGTGGTGGAGTGGGCAGCATATCACCCGACAAGTGAGTCATAGTTATTTTACAGTAGGCGCTCCGGAAACATTGTTGTTGCACTTTTAGTTAGTGCAAATTAAAGCAAGGGGACAGCTAAAAACACTTAAAACATGTGCGTGCTTGAATGCGCTATCGGGAGAAAGTCGAAAAAAAAAAACACATCCAGACGAGCGGACAAATCAAGAGCAAGCAAACGACTGAGTAAACGAATGGTATAATAAGCAAGTGCATGGAAGTACGAATGCTCAGGGTTGCCAGATGGCTCCGACCTCAGGTAGCCAAATTGGCCTCCGTAGTAGCCCAAACGTAGCCAACAGCGAAATTTTTGTGTAGCCCAAAAGTAGCCAAAAAAATTTGCTTTTTTGACGACATTTCTTAAGCATATTGAATTAATTTTCGGCAAGAATATTTACATATTAGATTTATTTCCTGCAGATGATGTCTGAGGGGGTGCGCACGGCGTGTTCTTTCCGTTGTTACGTATCGCATCCGTCATGCGCGCTAACCAGTGCGGCTAACAGGTGCACTAACCAGGTCCTAAAGATGGGGCCGCAGTTCCACTTTGCAGGCGCGGCAGTAGGCCATATCACCTGAGGCGGGTGACGCCAGCCAGTCTGCACGCGGAAAAGAACGGCGGAGCTATATCTAGTTTAGGAATATTTCACCTTTTAAATGTTCGCGCGCAGATTAGACACGTCGACAGTGAAAATACCTTACTGTATACATACGCAGCCTCACTTTCAATTGCATGCTTTAAGAGGAAGATTCTCACTGAGAGCGTCACCTCATAGCATCGAGCATGCGCCTTCTGGAAGCTACATTCTACGATATGCATGAGCTCAGAATAAATTAGGATATATGCCATTAGATGATAATCTATGTCGATTTTATCTTCAGTCTAACAGCACCTTCGCAATAATGAGAAAAACAATTACCCTTGAATTCCGGCTCCTTTTTCCATTTATTTTTGTAGTTCCGGATGTACATCGCCCACTTGCCCATTCTGAAAGTTCTCGTAGCGACGGATCTAATGCCATGTCATGCCACTAACTTCCGCCGCCTTCGTTAGTTACAGTGCGTTCCGCGCCGCGCCGAAGGATGGCTCCACGGCTCCGCATGAGTGCACGCAGATTACGCAACTGACACGGCGCTCTCGCGTCGCTTGCAATGAATCTTGAGGGCTGCACGTGTGCCGCTTGAGGCTGCAGAAAAAGCGTAGGCTCTTGCGAGTGGCGCGCTTGCTGTGTCCAGCACGAGAATAGGGAGAAACAGAAAAATACCTTATTAATGCGTAAGCATTACTTGCCTCATGCGCGAATCTTGAGCAGAATGTGTCCGCAGAACTAGAATGAACAATACAAGAAAAGAACATGCCTGGCGGTGGGTTTCCAAACAGCCACCTACCGCAGCCGAAGCGGACGCCCAAACCACTAGGCCACGTCTATGGTTAACGGTTAACACGTGAGGATCACGAAACCAGGCAACAGAAGCGAAATAGTAGCATTTAATGCTTACGCATTAGCACCACGTAGGGAGCGCCGCGGTAGCTCAGTGGTTATGGTGCTCGCCTGCTGACCCGAAAGACGCGGGTTTGATCCACGTCGCGGCGGTTGAATTTCTTTGGAGGAGAAATTCTAGAGGCCCGTGTACTGTGCGATGTCAGTGCACGTTAAAGAACCCCAGGCGGTCGAAATTTCCGGAGCCCTCCACTACGGCGTCTCTCATAGCCTTAGTGGCTTTGGGACGTTAAACCCCATAAACAAAACAAAAAAACACGTAGGGAGACTTAAGTTCTCTTAATGTTTTCTCTCTATTCTGGTATCATGGTTGTCATGGCCACCCGAGGTGCACCGTCAATGGGAGAACGCTCACATGTGCAGACGGCAACAATCTATATTCAATGGCGCGCGCGCGCGCGGGTGGCGTGGATTAAGTGGAATCTATAGGCCGTGAAGTGTTTCCGCGGGGGCAACTTTCACGTAGTGTGAACTCTTTATAAAAGAGATCGAAAGGCCATGATCCTTGACCGCCTGAAATACAAGTTTTCTCGAACACAGCGTTTACAAATTGTCATTTTGTAGCAGACGCGCTCAATTTCATTAACCTTCTATAGCGTGCATTTTGATTCCAGCATGCCTTTATTTCTGTCACTGTATAATTGTAACAGAGCACATTATAGCTACTTCAACTTTTGTTTCACCCATGAAAAAGGTGTAGCCCAAAAGTAGCCACATAGCCAAAACGAAATTTCTGACGCCAACTCGGACAACAAGTAGCCCAATTTGGCTATTAATAGCCCAATCTGGCAACCCTGCGAATGCTACAGTTATTTAAAGAATGAACTAACGAGCTAACTAGCGAAACAACGATCAGGGCGCGCAGCAGGTGAACGAATGAACGGGCCAACCAACGCACGAACCAACGAGCCAAACTCAAGAGAAGAAAAAAGACGAGCGATGGTTAGATGCTCGGTTATCAGGGCGCCGGCTCTTATTCATGTAGCAGGTTCAAAAAACCCGCCAGAACTCATCGCCTCTTTCGCCTACAACTAAAGCAGCGCGAAGCCGCTGCTTCATGAAACCGCAGTTGGTAACGAAGTGGTACAGAAACAAAGTGGCAAAAGTGTTTTCTTCTTTTTATGGGCAACAGGTTTCGGGAAAATGGCATTCACAAAACGCGCATTCCCCATAGGAAAGCATTGCCTCCCACAACGGCTCGGTCCGCTGAGCGAACAGCCATCTCGTGGCACTTCTGGAAACTAGGGGACTTTATGTGAGAGCGGCGCGGGCCGCTGTGTCCTCACCTATATATCTTCCACCGTGGAAAGGACATACGCGGCAGAGCGCACACCACTGACTTCTTTTTTTGTTTTACTTTCTTTTTGTGCAACGACAGCCACCTCACCTGAGGCCCCAGTATGCTTTCAATAATCACATGCCTTTTTTGGCATTTGCCGAAGAACGCCAAAATGCCAAACCTCGCTCCCTTATCTAAGGCTCGTAGCCGCGATGACGATGCAGTACACCGGCGCGTATGTGATGCGGTGAATTGCTCCTCGCCAGAGCTTTGCAAGTGCACAAAAAGAAAGGAAAAAAAAAGAAGTCAGTGGTGTGCGCCCTGCCGCGTATGTCCTTTCGCAGGCGGTAGCGCAAATCAACGCTACTAAGGACAAAAGCAGGAGGTGAAGCCGCGGCCGCCTGCGAGCTGCCCCGAAAAGACAGGCAGCGCTATCAGTTTGGCCACACTCCGTCGTCTCGAACCAGGCGTCATATCGCTAGGCGTTGCGCACGTAGCTCTGAGCGGCCGGGAGCACGCAGTTCGGCCGTTCTAGACATGCATTTTGCCCTCTGTACGTTATTCTAAGCATGCCAACGTGACCGCGCAAGAATGACACAGCTTAGACCTCTTTCTACTCGAGTCAGATTATTATGTCAGTCATACTAAGAAATAGTTTCAAGTATACATTAAATGCCATAAAACGTGCCAGTATACGTTCGTAAAACTTCTACACACGTTAAGACATGCTGTGCTATCAACAAAAGATGGCATTACTTGGTGGCGAGTGAACCTGCCGGTGCCCGCGCACCCCGGCACAGGGTGATGAATATATGTGCGCAGCTACATACGTGCTTTTTTCCTTGCTCAATTGCAAGCGTACTATGGTGATGTTCAGGTGAATGAGCGCAGCAACTTCCCTGCTATGAAGTACAGGTGCGGCCAGAATCAACGTTTTTAGATCCCTTTCAGTTCGAAAGCTGCGGTGCGCGGATTGTCGCCTCCCCGTTTCCTGCCGCGCGGTGGCGCTCGCCACGCTGTTTGCCCGACCAGCGTGGCCCTTCGCGCCTACGCCATCGTCGCCGCCGCCTGATTTTGAGCAGCCAGCAGATATCAGCATGGAAGATATCAGCTCTCCTGTGCCAGTTGTTGGCAGTGATGCTTATCTTACAGTATACAAAAGCTTCAAGCAAGGGTGCTTAACGCATCCCACCAAAAAGATGCTAGAGTTTACCAACATTGTAAACTAAGCAATCTCGAATTCTTTGAAAGAAGGTCCCGTTTTTGGGGACATTTTTTGGGAGGTGCTAGACGAGCTGCAATTGCAAAACCTTGCTCGGCTTGGATGTGCAGAGCATATGGCCACTTTTACATGCCAACTGCTGCATTTTGTCATAGTGAAACGCATGCACTTCTATGCGAGAGACAACCGTCGGTTGGAGAACAGAGAAAAGGTTATTGCAAATAAAAAAGCTCACCTTCTGTAGCCATTCCCTCCGTGCTTCCGATTTAGTGTGTCTGCATTTAATGCTCGTCTGTGTTCAATGAAATTAACATTCTAAAAATGAAAGTGCAGGACGCTGCTCCCGTCTGTGCGATCATTGCAAATAAAAAGCTCTTCTATAGTTATTCCCTCCCTGCATCCAGCTAAGTGTGTCTGCATTTATACTTGTGTTCTCTGAAATTGGCATTCTAAAGAACGTGCAAAATGCTCCTGGTATGTGCGGTGCTTCGTTGATAATATAGCGCGGAATTTCGTGACTGATCTAGAAGTGGAACATCGCTAGTTTTAACCTTTCATTGATGTTTCGTGCATTCTACCGAAAAAATATTGATAGCTTTACTCCAAGATACGCATAACGCTAAACGTCGCGAACGCGATGCGATAAAGCGCAATGCAAACGATTGGTATTTTGCGAACTGGCATCACCCTGCGCTTTATCTCACCCTTACTAGCCAGGCGAAACATTCATTTAACCATGAGACTGAAGTTTCAACGTGACAGCTACAAAAGTGCAGCAAATTTGAGTTCGACGTGTTCGCTCCCAATGTTATCGCGGATGAGAACAGGCTGTCACAGCAACTGCCAAGCGCGAGCGCTCCGGCGGCTCCGGGCCGACAGCGACAGCAGCGCCGCGTGGTGAGTGGAAGCGGACGGGGGCCGCTTTCTCGGGCTCGGCCCGGGGGAGCTTGCAAACTGAAAGGGATCTAAAAACGTTGGCCAGAATAATACGGAGCAGAGGAAGGGTCTCGGAGCAGCGGAAACGTGCTTATGCGCGCTGCCTAGCAGTGGCGACAGGAACTATCTAAATTTGGACGCGGCGAGATGGCGCCGGTAGCACGGACCCACTTTTTCCGCAGGCCCATCAACATCACAGCATATAGCATGCAAACCCTTGCTCCATGATCGACTGATACTCTGCTGACAGCGCCATGCGCTTCGTTGCCCCGTTTCTCGCATCGAGGAGCGGCGCGCGCTATAAACGGGCGCAAGACGGCCGGTTTGGCATTACGTGTTATCTCGGCCCTTCAGTCCGCGTGGCCACCGAGGCTGAAGTGAGCACGCCTGGATGAAGGCAGCACCTGGCGGTGTTGCCCGAACCAGCTCATCATCTTTCGAACAGTGATAACGGCAGTGTTGCAGCAAAGAGGGGGGCTCGGCGGCAGGCATTCTCGCTGCGCGCGGATAGCCAGGGGTGTCTTTGTTGTGCTGATAGGTGGCGCTTAGATGCAGTTTCTGCTAGAGTTCCTGTATATGCTCCCAGGGAGCATATAGGGAACCCAAGCTGAAGTTTGCCGTGTCGACTGCAGCGCCGTAACACAGAGCATAGCGCGAGAAGCAAGCAGTTTTGGGGACACATAACTTAGGAGGGTAGGGTGTCGTCTTCTTTCTATGTCCCGTGTCCGCTGCGGTGTCTAGCGCCTTCATGTCTCACCAACTGGCCTACACAGCTACCCTCCTCAGTTTTGGGGGCTGTCTTGGTGCCATTCCACGCCACCTTCCTGAGCTTATTGGCATGAGCTTCTGCGCTCTGTCGAAGCCACACGTGGTGCGTGCCAGCTATCTGGGTTATATCTACAGAAGCGAGGCAAATAGTGCTATCAATCAAACGCGGGCTTCTAATCGTTCAGAATGTGCTCTCGCGTTTCTAGCGGCCCAAGCGACTGACGCCAGCAGTTTTTAGGCACCTAGCGGAATAACTGCAGTGCCACCTGGGCAGCGCAGGTTCTCTATACAGTAACTCTAGTTTCTGCTAGCTTGGCCGCCTTTCGCGTGCTCCGTATTATTATAGCCGCACCTGTAAGTACGTTGACTGGCAGCGCCGGTCGACACCCAGACTCCGCGCTTTAGTATAGCGGCCCATTTGCTAATACGGTATTTGTTTACGAGAAAAATATCAAGGCTAGTTTAATCTTTCGTTTTATCCTACAACACGAATCCAACAGTGACGAAGCTGGTCAGCACATGCTGCTTCTGCAGTGCGCAGGCATGATGCAGCAGCAGGTAACTGTGGCAGCTGCGGTAGGCACGGGCAGGTGGAAGCTGTTTTGCCTACCGTGTGAACTGACATCAGCGCCCCCGCATCTTCGTGACGTCGAAGGGGTGCGGGGTGCCGGGCTGTTTAATTAGGTTTGACTGACAGCTCGCGCGTACGGACAGTTACACCACTCACAAGTTTCCCCTCACGACATATTACACCGACCACGTTACTTGGCATGACGTCGACTTGTGACAAGTTCGCGCGGGCAGGTGGACACGCTGGCGAGTCATGAGCCTAATAAGGCTTTCGCCTTAATACGAGTACAGCCTTTGTCAAAAGATTAGAGCCCAGGGGGTCTGCTTCTGGGCCACATTGCTTTGCTCGTAATGCGTCCGCAGCGTCCCAAATCTCCTGAAGGTGAGAAGATTTTTGGTCCTGCTCCCTCCGATGCGTAGGACTTCCATTAGTGCTACAGTAGCGCCACAATTGCGCTTAGAAGCACACCCCCTGGGCTCTAAACTTTTGACAAAGGCTGTACCTCTTATGTTGGCGACGGCTGACGATAGCTGAAGCGCAGCTCGACTTGACTGGTTGACTTGTCTTTCGGCCGTGTCTTACCGGCGGTGAGCGCACACTCACTCACGCTTCGCTCTCGGCTGCGGTCTCACGCGCACCCATGGGTTGCGGTTTGCTGATCTCAGCATAGCGACATGGATCACACGCCGTTCAAGTTTGGCCTCAAAGCCACCGTTAGAAAGAAATGATAGGGAAAGGTTGGTCCGCAAGTTCTCCATTTCTTAATGCTCGGACAGTGCGCATCGGAGTGTTGCCGCAGGCTGGTGCACAGCTTCCTATTTAGTCCACGCTGCTGTGGAGATATAGTGTCGGGGCATAACTGCTGCTCGTGTCGCGAGAAAGAAAAACGCGTGGATGCCCTTTCAACTATATTTTTTAATGTCTAGTCATTGTCGAAAAGCGCTAAGTGGCATCCCGTCAGATAAGAAACTGGCTGTGTAACTAGAAACGCTCTGGACATAGACGCAAAATATCGAAAGGTAGCAGCTTATAAGTGCACATAAGATAACTCGCATACTGCGATGCGCTTTCTCAGAGAATGAAGAGATGAAGAAGCGACCGGAACTACCGAATTTGCAGTTTTATTTGTTGTCTAACCTTTCAGAAACGCCACAAACCCGGGCTCTGCTTTTCCCAATATTCATTTCATTCAAGCGGCAGCTTTGAGGCCGAACTCGAAAGGCTCGCAAGTTGTCGCAGGCCATGTTGCTTTGCCGAGATAAGCAAACCGCAACGTGTTTTCTGGGAGCGCATGTGACCCCGAGCGACACGTGGAGGAACAGGCCTGTCAAGCGAGCTCACTCTCACCGCCGGTCCTGCGAAAGGTTTGGTTTGATATTGGGGTTTAACGTCCCGAAGCGACTCAGGCTATGTGGAACGCCGTAGTGGAGGGCTCCGGAAATTTCCACCACCTGGGGTTCTTTTAAGACGGGCTTCTAGAATTTGGCCTCCATCGAAATTCGGCCGCCGCGGCCGGGATCGAACCCGCGTCTTTTTAGTCAGCAGCCGAGCGCCATAACCACTGAGACTCCATCAAAATTCTAGAGGTCCGTGTACTGTGCAGATGGTTGAAATTTCCGGAGCCCTTCGCTACGGCGTCCCTCATAGCCCGAGTTGCTTTGGGACATTAAACCCCCATAAACAATAAAGTGAGCCACCGCGGCGGCAGATGCGAAAGATATGTCAACCAACCAAATCGAGCTGCGCCCCAGCTATCGTCAGCCGCCGCAAACACCGATAATATCTCGGAAACAGCGGACACCGCTTCGTAGAGCTGGCGTCAGTTCAAGCACGTCCAAGCAACACTGTTGAGCGTTTGTGTTAAGCGTGCTGACGGATGTACTGTCGAGAGCATAAGTGGCACACTCCACCAAGCAGCGGGCGCGAGAGCAACGCAAAACTAAAGGACTGTTTGCACAACTGTATCGCAACGCCAACTACAGGCACGAGAAGAACCGGCGCGCGCCGGCTCTCGTGCCCTATCTCGAACACGCATAGAAAAAAAATCGCGGGGGCTTAGCTTTGGTTAAGCCTAGTAGGTTGTTGTTGTTGTTGTGACTGGGAGAAGGATGAAAAGGAAATTTCACGGGCCTGCCTACTGGCTCGAGCCGAGCCACCACCGCTGCCGCGTGCAGATAGAGGAGAGATCAGAGGAAAGAGAAAAAGAAAGGACGCGCGTCGCAGCAACAACTGCGTCCGCCGAAGCGGACGCTGCTGAAAAAACAGATAAGCGGCCGAAGCGGTTGCGAAAGCAGGTGTTTTATACTGCATATACAGCGCCTCTAGTGGGAAGAGCGCGGCGCGCCGTGCCAAGCGGCCGCCGTTATACCCGACGAGCCGAGTTGGTAGCCCGTGTCTCGCTCCTGGTATGACGTCACGCTGTGACGTCACTCTGTATGGTATGACGTCAGGAATCATTCTAAAGGTCAAACGTGCCAAGTGGCCGCCGCTACGCGAAATGCCGTTCTTGGGAGTAGTATTGCTTTCGCAATAAAAGAAGAAATGAAAAGTGGGTCACCGGATCGCTACCGCTGCGGCGCCGCTCGGCATTGAAGCCAGCCAAGCGACATGCCTGCAGAGGGCTCCCATTGGCTGTCTCGATCCCCGATGCCGCCTGCAGATGGCGTTGCGATGCAGTTTGGGTAAACAGTTTTGCGCTTCTCCGGCGCCCGCCGCGTGCATTATGCCACTTTTGCTGTCGATATAGTACACTCGAATCTCCTGTGAGCAGGAGTCAAATCTGCTATAAGCGCGCGAAAGGATGAGAAATTAAACTGCTGCACGATTACTTTTTCAATACACGAAGCGCTTGTCTATGCTAAATCGCCATCACTGCGCAAATAAGGACTGCAAAGAACATGACATGGTGACGCCTCTTGTGAAGCTTAAGTACTACGATGTGCTTTGCGACACACACAGGAAACCGCTGCTTCCATTTCGCTTATTTTCCTTGTCATTAACGAGGTGCTTCCCGAAGCGACGGTGCACTACAGGGCTCCAGATTAATTTCAACCGTTTAGGGTTCTTTGGCGTGCACTGACATCGCAACACACTACGTTAAGAATCGGCAGCCAAACGACAGAGCCACAGACAGTTCCTTAGCCGCAATGATCAGGCGACTGCAGCCGAGAGGAAGGCTTACGTGCAAGCACCGTCGGGTAGCTCCTCCGCTGAACCTTGGGCGCTGGGCCGAACAGGCGTCGAATGCCAGCAGGCAGCCATAGCGAAGTGCTTCGGCTGTCTGCCTCGCTCCAGGGGCAACACCGAAGCTGGCGTGTTATCTCTGCGCTTCCTATCCGCGTGCATTGGCTGAGGAGTTGTCCATTTTGCCACACGTTTGTCAAGATCTGATGGGCCCCACGTAATACGTGCCGCCGATTAGTCAGCAACTCGAATGTCAGCGACACCTCATCGATGGCGTCGGCGAGTGGCGGTTTTATGATCGGACAATGATGCCGCATTTATGCCAGTGGAAGCCGCTGCGCCGTTTGATAGGGTCGAACAAGCGCTTCCAAAAGCTAGCGGCACTTTGGGGGCGTGAGCGCTGTCGCTATGAGCATGCGTGCAGCGAGCGTCAGTTGTTGATCTAGTCACACTGTCGCCATATCAGCACTTTTCGTGATATCAGTGGTGGGGTGAAACTGTTGATGAGGCCGGTCCATTTACACAAACCAGATATCACACACACTAAGCCTGGGCAGCGCCTCCTCTATTTTTACAACGCCAGCCGTATCGCCCGCTTCGCAATGAGAACAGTCGTACACCTCGTTTCGGTTAGTTGCCGCGCTGCTCTTGTGTGTCGGCATGTTCGTTATGTGGCGGCAGCGTGGAGCGGCTTCCTTAAATGGGCGTCCGCAAAGAGCAATGTTCCCGATGTTGCAGCGCCTCCGCACGCGCCTCTTTGAGCAAGCATGCGTGGACGCACTGTCAATGAGCGAGGCGGAGTTTTTGCGCAAGTGGTCGACATACTTCATCGTCCTGCGTGGCGGTCGAGTATCGGCTTTCTTATTGCCCTACTGACGTGCTGAGTGCAGCGGCACTGTGCATGTGCATGTGACATCAGACCTTTGAGTTCAGCCGTTCTGTTTTGTACTTTTGTTCACATTAGAAAAAATAAACTTCTCTTTCTATGCCGCGCTGCGGCGCTACCCAGATGGTAGCACTGGGGCATTCGTTTTTCAGTCCCGGACTTTCCGGGACTACTTGCGGACTCGGGTCCGGTATTTATTTTTCTCGGACAGCCCGAAAGCTCCACCCACCAGTCAGAAAAGGCCGATTCACACGACGGTCCGTTCGCCCGCGGCCCGCGCACTACGTGTTCATGCATCCGCACATTGAGAGGCGCGCTGTCGGCCCGCGGCCTGGTCAGCGCGCCTCTCAATGTGCTGATGCATGAACACGTGATGCGCGGGCCGCGGACGAACGGACCGTCGTGTGAATCGGCCTAAAGCTGCCTGCATCGCCATAGCAACGCGTTCGTTTTTCGCCTACGGCAGTCCGCGGGCTACTTGGGCATGCGGGGAAGGCAGCAGACGACAGCTGCGCGCAGCGCTGCCAGCCATGTTGAGTTAGTCTCTTTGTGCATTTTGCGTACTTTTCGTGTTCCTGGAGGACGATATCGTGCGTTAAACCTTCCCATGAGCTCCGTAGCTGCTCTCTGAGCCATCGCAAGACTTTTTGTTCTTGCATCTTCGTTTATTTTCTTGAAATCCACCGCACACGGACGCGCGTTCGAAGCTGCGAGCGCGTATTGTTTGCTCGTGTCGTCAAGAGGTTCTCGTTCGCTTGTTTTGCGACATGCTGTCTGTACGCTTACCTGAAAGCATCGCAGGTGAACCACTCGTATACTGGAGCAGCTATAGCGCTTGTTGTCAACATTTTTGCGAAGTCTCGTCTATCTGCCTATCCGCAACGAGTCGGGCTACTTTGTGCGAACTTCGCCGCAAGCAGTAGCGGCGAGCATATCCCAGAAGCTGAGTTCTGTAATGCACCTACGCTAAGCTGACAGTGTGGTCTTCAAATCGACTCAGTATCATGATCGAGCGCACGGCGTTGCTTCGGCGTCGTGTCGACCATGGCTCGTCTGCTAGCAGATGACAGCGTCCTAATACGGCATCCGAGGGGGAGCCCGACTCCGGCGGCGAGTCCGCAAGCAGCCTGTGGCAAGTAGGTCATGTGACTATGACGCTTTTCCTGTCTGAGCGGAAGCCGAGACTATGGGTGCGTTCCAATACGCCCGAGTAGACGTCTACTCATAGAGGACGAAAAAACTAGGAGGGAGCATGACGTCACAATCTTGAAGCCTAGTCATAAAAAATATAGTGGAAAGCACCATGAGAAAGAGGCCCTCACGTGACAAGGCAGCGGTAGCTCTTAGCCGTATTTCGGTTTCGGTTTCGCGCTCTCGCTCTACGAGCAAGTGCGCGACCATCTGCTTGTGTTCACTGACGGCTCCGTGGTGAGCGCAAACTGCTTGCTCGCCGCAGCGGCCACCAACCCCGAGCGACGCGTGCGCTGACTGAGGCGCAGTGGAGACATTCGAGCATGTTCCTTCATGCTTCATGCATAGAGAAAGATATTGGTAAAGAGCGGACACTCGGCGAAATCTGGCCCCAGGAAATGACGCGAAATCCTCCTCCTCCACTAGATAATCTTCCAACTCCAGGATGGCGCCACCAGTCTCTAAACGCGCGCGAGCGCGCGGGCGGGTAGCCGGCGCGGCGGCTCAGACCCATCCGAGTGGCAGACAACGGTGCTTCGTGGGGGCTGTTTTGTGCGCGTGAAAGCGTGCGGCGTATTTGCTCGTGCGGGCAGACCGCAATTTTTTTCGTCTCTCTTGCCCTTCGACGCAGAACTCCTCCTGTTTATGACGGCGGCAAGGTGAGAAATGTTTATTTGTGGAAGTACGCTGTATTGCATGCAATTTAGGCGGCCGCGCCGGCCGCCGTTGCCTGTCTGCAGTTCGTGAAGCGGCGCGCTCGCTCTGTGGCCAGCCGGCTGTTGTTCACGGCATTCTTGCAGTTTGTGACGTCAAGGAAGGAATGATTTGTTTTTGCAAAAGTACGCTACATTTCAAGCACTTTATGCAAAATTACGCTGCATTTCGAGCACTCTAGCTTAGTACGCCGGCGCAGTTGTGAAGGGCGCACGCACGCTGTGTCATGCTACGCCGTGGCGGGAGCGGCGGGAGGAATGATGCTGCATGATGCAGCCTCGCCGGTCGGTGCGTAGAAACAAAAAAAAAACCTGCCCACGGCCTGTGGCCCGACGCGCTGTGCCTAGCGGTTAGTTTTGCTTGGTTTCGCGCTTTCTCGGGATGTCACGTTTTTGTATGTCCCCCGACAATATGTAACTTCTTATGGGTGACATTTGTCGGTGTAAGGTTAAAATGTACTTTTTTGAAAGTGGGCGAACGGCGAAGACGACCGTTCCCGCGCAGCAAGTACGGGACCGTAGTTTTCAAGACTGGTGGAAAAAAAAGATGACGCACGAAAAGCTCAAAAACCTTACTCTTGTAGTACGTATGTATGTATGTAGTACGTGTGAAAGAGTCCGTTATCTGCGCTCGTGGAAACGCACATTTCGCCCGTGCATTGACAACACAGGGATGCGCTTTTGAAAACCGGCAAAAAAAGGCAACGCGTCGGGCTTTCTGAGCTCTTAAGAGCTTGAAAACCAAGAACTGTTGCGCCGATAGTTTAATTTTTCTATGCTTCTTAAAACATACGTTGCACCCGTGTATTTCTCAGTGCTCCTAACACATTGTGTACTTCTGGTTCGTAGTCCGTGTTGTGGCCGTCTTTGTACGAAATATTCTCGAACAAACCGCGTACTCTGCTGTCCACCTAGGTTTTAGAAGGTAGACAATAACGTCGGGGAAAGTAGAAATGCTTGCAAAAAGCTGATTGGTATCTGCCGTGTAGTACGGTATGTGTATTGTACTTTGCGCAACGACGTTCAGCACGCGAGTTTCGCAAAAACATGTTTACTCCGCTCGTAATTTCGTTCCCTCGCCGCTTTCGCACCTTTTCACTGTTTACAGAGTTACAATATAAGGTGACTGAGAATGACCATACTTGCGAATTTTTCAGGTGATGCCACCCGTCGGCAACACCTGCTGTGTGCCGTGGTGCCGCAACAGGATCACCTTGAGCAGGAGGCCAGGAACGATCTTCCGCATCCCACGGCTTTGTTTATGTTGCACAAAATAAATGTTCTCATTTCACTCAAAACCTGGTGTCTTTTGTGGAGTGCTAATATTTGGCAAAGGCTGTGATGCAGCTGCGTTCATGGCTGGTCAAAAGCACTCGAAATCTATTTAATTATACGCTGCCAACGGCGCAGCGGGGCGCGGCGTATGCTAACATTCAAACCGCGCGCCCCTGAAACCGGAACCAGAAGTCGTCCCAGGCAGCGAGGCGCAGCGCATGCAGCCATTCAAACTGCGCGCGTTGAAACCGAAACCGGATGTTATGAGACTCCGCCCGCTTGGTGCGCTGCAGTCAAATGGGCCGCTGGGCCCTATGGGAGTGTCCGCTCTTTACCAATATCTTTCTCTATGCTTCATGCTCCTGAAGCATGCTTCATGCTTCATGCATGCTCCTCAAGCTTCAGGAACATGGAGACATGTTCCTTCGCTGCGCCGCTTCTGCAGTGCCGCGTCGCGAGATGCTCGCGGCCTACAGGGCTCTGGGAATCATCCCGGACAGTCTCGAAGCGCTCCTGTGGCCGCGCGGCAGTGCGCGCATCCGTGACTGAACAATGGTGAGCCTCTGTGCGTTCACCGAGCAGGCGGACTTGACTTCCCGCTTGCTCTTCGCCATGTAGTGCACGCGTGACACGAACGCTCCGTGGGTGCCACCTCGGACGGAATACGCGGCCGGGCGCTCCACCCCGGCCACTAGTGCAGTGTGCCGTGCGCGCGGCTATGTAGTACATACAGTTAACTTCTTTTTGTAAGTGATTGTGCGCAGTGGCCGGGAGACCCCGCGCAGGGGCAGACGTAAAGCCGCCGGCGCTCTCCCTCGACAGCGAGAGAGAGAAATACTTCACTGCTGCATTTCACGTCGGAACCGCGTATGTGCGCTAGAGTATTCGGAGCGACTTGGGCCTCGAGAATAGCAGAGAACGGCGGGCCCATGGGCGGGCCGAAGTCCGCCTGCCCGAGAAATAGAATCTTGCGCAGCGCGCCGGAGCGCTCGTTAAACACGTCCGTCCGCCGTGAGCGCTCTGGAAGCCACTGCGTCCTTTTTTAGAGGCTCGTTTTCTTCGCCTTCTCTCGAGTTCTCCGCTTACAGCATGCGCTGAAATAAACGCTCCGTATGTGTGTATAACGACGAAAGGAATTCCTCTCCATTCCCTTTAGGAACCAAAGTTGAACAGTGACGAGGTCGCGGCCGCACCCTTTGATGAAAAGTTTACCTGCAGTTTTCTACAGTGCACCCAAAAACTAAAGAGTGTAATCAACAGAAGTGTTGAGACGCGGAGCCTTCAGACAACCTCGATCTCGGTACGCATTCCGCCAAAGCTGCAACACAGGCGCTGCGCTTCTGCGCTACATCGGAGCACGGACGTTCACTAAAAATCACCCCTGGTTGGCAATCTGGTAACTGTGGAGGGCCTATTTCCCAAAGTCAGTGCTCAAAAGGGCCCTCGGCAGCGGCGTCAGAGAAGGATGGCTTGCTAGAGTCACTGGAAAAAATTTCAGAGTACCGCAAAGGTCGGAATTTGAGTGGCAACACTGAGCGGCCGCTACCATTTACCTTCCAAGCCGACTGCGTCGCAGGGAGGTCGCCGTGTTGGAAGAGCTTTATATTCGGTGACGTATCGGGTTGAGTGTTCACTGAAGCGCAAATACTTCGTGCTCGGAGACAATGGTTGCTCAGAAGAGAACAAATATTGTTATTTTGCGCAAAGTAATGCAGCCAGCGGTTGTTTTGCTCCGCGGTTGCGTTTGCTGCAGGAACTGTGCTATGATTGTGAGCAGCATCTTAGCGCTGCTATCGGGAGCTTGTGCACGCCTTTTTTCCCCTTCCGCGGAGCAAGCCACGAAGGAAACATTTCGCCACTCCGAGCAGCAAAGAGACAAGCTCGTACTTTTGGGCAGTGAGCATCGTGGACCGCCATGGGACTGCCGTCTCGTTCAAGCAGGACGAAACTACTTGACATTAGCTTCTTCTTCCCATCCACTCTAGGCTTCTCGAAGTCTTCAGCACAAAAGTGGTCCTGCAAATGTTTGTTGTTCAGTTAAAGAGTGATGCTGGTCACCTGAATGCTGGGCTGCCGAAGTAGGCTCCCAGGACTTCTTCGAGTGAAACCCTGTTTCAAATATGTGGAACAAGAAAAACATGGAAGATAGCTGTAACAATAAGCTGAAACACCCAAATAAAGAGGCGAAGAAAAAGATTACGTTATAAAGGTTTCTAAGTTTACGCAGTGACACTTAAAATAGCTCATTTTGGACGTAAACACGCATGTCGCCGCAAACAAGCAGCTACAAGGATTGCTATCATTTGACCCATTTCTATTTTTCTACCAGTCCCAACACAACTGAACAGAAAGCGGCCGTTATGTGAACGTAAGACATGCCCGACCATGCTTTTATTGACTGCGATCGTCACGGTCCGCGAAAAACAAGTGCCATGGGTCGAATGACTCGAGGCGCGGAAAGATCGTGCGAGTGCTTGGTGCACGTTAGAACGTGGAATTCTCGCGCGATAAATGTGCCTTTGCGTGCCACAAGCACGGAATAGTCGGAAGAGCCGCGTGTGTTGAGTAACAAGCGCGTACACGTGTACCCGCGTCAAGCGGGCAAGCCGCGAACGATCCCTGCGCGACATGCGCAACGGTCTTGCTGTGAACTCCTATTTTCTTAGCATCCTACCGCTAACACCGCGTGCACTGCGCTTACCTTCTAAAACAGCACCAAAAAGCACAACCAAGTTGCACTTACCTTGCACAAGCGTGTGTTTTTTGAAGGCTTGAAGTTCTCCCGGCCGATTCTGTGCAACCACGCAGAATGACGCTCTCGGTCATTTTTCCCGGTCGGAATCGAGAAAAAAGTCTTTCTGGACTCGGTTCGGTTGCTGCATCCGAAGGCGCAGCAGCCAGGCATGATTTCTTCAGTATCAAACACGAGAGCGACAGTTGCAACACGAGAAACGTCGGGAACCTGCGCTCTCCTCAGCCGGCCCGACCGGCGCTTGGAAGGTATATGGCACCCCAAGATCACGTGGTACGGTTGGGCCAATGACCGCGTCGGCGGCGCGGGGAAAAGAAATGCGGTACTCTGAAATTTTTTCCAGTGACTCTATGGCTTGCAGAGGCTGAGCGCCCTCTCTCCTAGTTTTTTTTCCTCCATGCGTCTACTTAGACGTCTTGCCCGACAGCCGCCATTTTGAGACGCGTTCCATTTTTCACGAAGCCGTCCAGAAGACTGCTTCGTCGAAGTCAACATCGATGCAGGCTAACTTCTTGTCTAAAGATGGCGGCGCAGTTGGTGCAGTCGGAGCTGAGCCAGCCGTGTTCTTCGCGGCCACTGTAGCCCGGAAACGCATCATCTTTCACGTGCGTGTCATTTTGTTAAGTTGATTTTTGTAAGAACTGGCGGCCAATGAAACAGTCTTTGTGGACCTACGATTGCTATAGCAGCTTATATGTGTGAATCGTGCGGGTGAGATCGTCTGCTAAAGCAGTAGCGATGAACGCACCATTATTGCAGCAAAAAAAAAGCGAACTAATAGGTGCGCGTTTCTAAATTGTCTTATTAAAAATTTTTAAGAAATAGAGTGCAACTAACCGTATATTTTATTTCAATTTGTATGCCGCAAGGCGGCCAGTGAAGTTGACACGTTCCAATATGTAGACATGTAGACGACTTCCTAGACGTCACACTAGACGTCTTGTCGGACGTCTAGAGAATGGAAACACACCCTATGTTCGCGACGACTGACGATAGCTGGAGCGCAGCTCGATTTGACTGGTTGACTTGTTTTTCGGCCGTGTCTTACCGGCAGGTAGAAATGCGCCCACTGGCCGCATTTGTTTTTCCAGTCCCGGACTGCTTGCTGACAGGTCTCGGCTTCCGCACTGACAGGAAACAGAGTCATGGCCACATGACCTACTTGCCGGAGGCTGCTCCCGAACTCGAGGACAGAGCCGGGCTCCCCCTCTGTTACCGTACCTGGACGCTGTCATCTAAAGCAGACGACGCAAGCCATGGCCACCACGACGCCGAAGCAACGCCCTGCGCTCGATACTGAGTCGTTTTGAAGACAGTACTGCCAGCTTAGCGTAGGTGCATCACAGAACTCAGCTTCGGAGGTATGCTCGCCGCTACTGCTCGCGCCGAAGTTTGCACAAAGTAGCCCAACTCGTTCCGGATAGGCAGATAGACGAAAGCCTTCGCAAAAATGTTGACAACAAGCGCTATAGCTGCTCCAGTATACGAGTGGTTCACCTGCGATGCTTTCAGGTAAGCGCGCAGACAGCATGTCGCAAAACAAGCGAACAAGAACCTCTTGACGCCACGAGCAAACTAGAGCACTGCACGGGCCTCAATCTGAGGCCCGAGCCCAGCCCGGGCCCGAGACCTCAAGCCCGAGCCCGGCCCAGGCCCGCGGCTTCAAGCCCGGGCCCGGCCCGAGCCCGCTAAATTATCACTCTAGCCAGCCCGGCCCGGCCCGTGGATCCCGGAGTGAGGCCCAGCCCGGGCCCGGCACGGCCCGTTTCTCAGGAACTCTTGAGGTATATTGCTCACTCTGAGCAAGTAGACTGCTACTACGCCGATAAGGAACTGGCCGACAAAGGTTCTGAAACCGCAGTTTGGTTTCCAGAAAGTTGGGTCTTTTTAACCCACAAGGAAGCGATGAAGAGTAGTGCTCGCCAGGCCCGTCTTTTGGACAGTGATCTGGTGTATGTGGGCAAAGATAAACTCGGCAGTTCCGAGAGCTAAAAAAAATCTCTGCCTCTCCCGTAACCGAGAGTAGAGTAAGCATGAAATGTTTACGGGTCTAATGTCATCTCGGTGGACACCCGAACCGCACCGTACAGGAAGGGAGGAACGCCACCACCCGTTCAGCGCGATGCCTTGCCATTTGAACGCAAGGTTTTTTGAGGAAAGGAAATGACGCAGTAATTCTCTGCCATCTCGGTGGACACCCGAACCACACCGTAATGGAAGGGAGGAACGCCACCACCCGTTCGGCGCGATGCCTTGCCCTTTGAACGCAGCGCTTCTCCCCCGGGCCCCTGTGCGCCTGCGCGGCTTTGCTTCGATGCGCGAAGCCCCTAAGAGTTCACGTATGACAACGAGGTGTATCGTGGCATTTATGTGCTTTTTGCACGCGTTATTAGAAATCGGAAATTATAATTCCGTGCATTATCAAACGCACAGCGACTGATATCTTGATAAACATTGAGAAGGCACTGGCAGCAGTTATTTTTTGTGACTCCTTTGGAGACCAACCGGCGCTTGCATGCCGGTCGCGTAGGAGGGCTTACAGAGTCTCGTGAAATCTCGTCAAGTCTCGTACGGTGCCCGGATGTTCTCGTTTCAGAGCCCGGATGACTGGAATTCAGTGCCCGGATGACTGGAATTCAGTGCCCGGATGACTGGATTTCAGTGCCCGTATGAGTGGATTTCAGTGCCCGTATGAGTGGATTTCAATGCCCGGATGAGCGGATTTCAGTGCCCGGATGAGTGGATTTCAGTGCCCGGATGATGGCTCTTGGTCTCGGCGTGACGTCACCACACTGCCGACAACGGGGGCTAAAAGCATTTCATGCTTAATAAAAAGGGCTGCATACAGGCGTAGTAGTCTACTTTGCGTTCCCCAATGATTTTAATCAGTTATATTCTGCCGCCGGCGAAGTGTAAATATTAAAGCTGCCTAGCAATCAGTACGATGACATTTTTTTAGTAAACACGATCTCACAGGTTGAGCTCATTGCCGAACTGGTCGCCTTTCAGCAGAAACGACAAGCTAAAAGGCTTGAGTATTTCACGGTATGTGTTTGAAGGCTATAAGCGTCATAAACTAATATGTTCTTCCAAAATGCATTTATAATAGCGTATAGGTATGTTTTGGGATTACGAACGATCAATGGCCAATTAAAGCCGGTTGAATTTTACTCTTTCTGCACCGCGGCATGGAAATAAGGAAATAAATAAGTCAATGAATAAAGCTTAGTTTTTTTTTCTTGGCGCGTACTATAACTCATAGCTCATCCGTGTCGCTGCTTCAATGCCGTAGTTGTGTACTTCCCCCTGCAATAGTGAATGAAAAGTCGAACACCAGCCATTTCTGTACGGACCCAAGCCTGGCTCGGGCCCGCAGCTTTAAGCCCGAGCCCGGCCCTGGCCCGCAACTTCAGGCCCGGGCCCGGCCCAGGCCCGGCAAAACAAATCATGTCCCGGCCCGACCCGGCCCACAAAACAAATCATGTCCCGGCCCGACTCGACCCGGCCCGCGGGCCTGGCCCGGGCTTTCGGGCTGGCCCGAGCCCGTGCAGTGCACTAGAGCAAACAATACGCGCTCGCAGCTCCGAACGCGCGTCCGTGTGCGGTGGATTTTAAGAAAATAAACGAAGATGCAAGAACAAAAAGTCTTACGATGGCTCAGAGAGCAGTTACGGAGCTCATGTGAAGGTTTAACGCACGATATCGTCTTCCGGGAACACGAAAAGTACGCAAAATGCACACGGAGTCTAACACAATAAGCTGCCAGCGCGGCGCGCAGCTGTCGTCTGCTGCCTTTCCCGCGGCCCCAACTAGCCCGCGGACTGCCATTGGCGAAAAACGAACGCGTTGCTATGGCGATGCAGGCAGGTGGGCGGAGCTTTCGGACTGCCCGAGAAAAAACAAATACCGGACTCGAGTCCGGAAGTAGTCCCGGACAGTCCGGGACTGAAAAACAAATGCAGCCACTGGATAAACAAATGCGGCCACTGCTGCGTCGTCCTTGCGCTCGGGCGCGCCGTGGGGATAGCTCTGTCCTACTCCTTCACCATGTGTCTCACAGATTCTTGCCTCCTACCCCTTCTTGTGTAGCTCTCGCTTCATCCGCGGCGCGGCGCTTTTTCCAGCGGCCAGCGGCCATCGCCTGGAGCTTAATTGTCAGCCTTGGTGGACATGATGGACACGACCAATTCTGCAAACAACATTTAATGAAGGATTAACTGTATTACATAACTGTCTCGACGAGCGCGTCGTCACGGCTTGAACGCTCTGCTCGCTCTCCTTCTCTCCCCTCGGGTCTAGCGCCTCCCCGCGGAGACGATGCCAGGGTGAGGGCGCTTGCTCTTGCTTCCTCCGTTTGGCGATAGATGGTGTGCATTTCTGTACCAACAAGCTAACACGGACGGGTCTTCAATTTTTTGCGTCCTCGCAATAGTAGTCTTGTAGCCAGCGTGGCGGTCTTCTTTGACGTGGCCGATGACCCGCGATTTGGAAAGGTGCCAAGTTCTCTCCACTCGGTTGCATTTCGGCGTGTCTGTAGCTTTGCGCTTGGGCAGGTTGGTTTGGCTCGCCGGAGTCCGTGCTTGTAACAACTTCAGCTGCGGCTTGCGACTGCGTCTCGTTGAAGTCAGGTTGCTCGTGGAGATTTTTAACTTGTCTGGCAGTAGCGAGCCTTGTTTCTTCTGTTCCGTTCTTCGTGATGGTGTACGTTTCTTTCTCCACCTGTGTGATCGTGTAGGGTCCTTCGTACATTGGGCCTAACTTTGTTGGTCGCGAACCTTTATGGTACCATACTTCATCTCCCACGTTGAAGGATGGCGGGCTACGTTTGGCATCGTACTTGCGTTTGACGCCGTGTAAGTAGTCGGTAAGCGTAGCGCGTGCTTCCTCGCGTTTAGCTTCTGCTTGGGCTTGCGGCGTTGTTGGTGCTGATAGCTCGTTGTTGATGGATCGGCGAGGCACGTAATTATACAGCAGTTCGAATGGTGAAATCTGCAAACCCACATGCGGCTCGTTGTTTACCTGGAACGTTCTTTCTTTTAGGTACTCGCTCCAGTTGTCCATGTTTCCGTTGAGATTCTTCCTAAGCGCTGATAGCATTTTTGCATTTGCACAATCGACTAGACCATTTGTCTCGGGTGCATAGGGTACTGTGAACCTATGATGGATGCTCTTCTCGGCGAAGTAGCATGTTGCAGATCCCCACGAAACACAAAAAGTGCTTGTAGAAATCTATAAGTCATCTACACCAAGATGTTTTGACGTCTTATAGAAGCATAGCCAAGATTTTATATAGCCGTCCTAAGTCTTGAAGACCTCCTGTAGCCTAGGCTAATGCAACGCTATCTGTCGGCTACAAGAGGTTTTTGTTGACATCTTGTAGACTTCTAGCCGATACCTTGTTTAGCTTTAAAAAAAGAGTTTTAGCTCTTCTGTAGCTGTGGCATCCGATGCTAGTAGTTGGCTAATAGAGGTCTTACCTAGCTGTATATATATGTATTTTAGGTATTTTGTATCGGGGCTAATGTAATGATGCTCAATGAAAGGCACTTTACGAAGAGCCCGGCCTTGACGCCTCACAAGCAATAAGAACTGAAGAAAGTACAAAAATCTTCCATGCTTGGGAGAAAAAATGTGCATTGAGAGTGTGCGAAAATTGTCTGACATTTGGCTTGTTGTCTGCAGACTAAAAGTATATTTTCTTCAGCAGAAGTCTAGGTACCAGGTAATTAATTCATGAGATAATGCAGCAATTTCTTTTGCAATAAAATTTTGCATATTAAGAGTGCAAAAGAAACTGCTGCATCATTTCATGTATTAACTGCCTGGTAGCTAGACTACTGCTAAATGCAAACACTCCTTTAATCTGTAGACAACTGGCCAAATGCGAGGCAAGAAGGACAAGAGAGCACAGCAACAAGTTTTCTCATACACCCTCAATACACATTTTTTTCTCCCAAGCATGCAAGAGATCTGTACCTTCTCTTAAACTGAGCTCTTATTGCTCGTGAGACATCAAGATGAGCTCTTCGTAAAGCACCTTTAACTTTGGCTGCTGCGTAAATATAAGTAAATTGTGCAAATCTGACAGTCTTGCAATGCTTACTGCAAGATGAAAGCTTTGGGCAGGCAAACTGTGTTAATTAAATTTATTCATAGTAGAACTACAAGTAAAATTCAGATAAAGAAAAAAAAAGCCAATGTCGATGGTTCTTCATGCCAGCTCTGTTCTGAGTGAAAAAAAGAGCAAGAAATGGCTTCAATCAAAGAATCAAACATTTTATTGCCTCAGTAATACATACCTGCTTCTTAGGATTAAAAAAAGTGACACGTTGGATCAAAACACATGAAAAATACCTCAAGAGAACAAAAAGTGCCACATGGTAGGAACAGTTGACAGCTGTCTGCCATATGCATGGTAGGCACCACGCCCACGTCTCCCACGATGACTCCGACACAGATGTTTGCAGTCGCACTCCACAGCGGGCATAAAAAAGGCCATGGTTACTGGGTGAACAGAAAAATTAATGTCAATTTTCAGCACTGAATATTTTTTCTCACTAAGTGCACATAAGCAGACGAAAAATACACAAGACAGCCAGCAACTGATAACTGTACATCATTCACAAGGGTAGAAACTTGGGCGAGTCGGTAACGGTGATCCATGGTACGAGAGGTAGCGCAAAACGGGACAAGGGCAGAGAAAGACGAACACAACACAGGCGCTAACTTCCGACTGACAGAGCCCAGGCGGCCAAGACGAACGTGAACCGTGAGGGCAAACAGGCGTATGTGCCCGGAAAAAAATTAAAATCAGGTGAACGAGGAACTAAGGACACGTACGACTCAGCGATTGTTTAAGAAGGCCAGTTCTCTTTTGGACAGGAAGATAGTAGGCTTGCTGACACATTTATCTTCCAAAGCAGCGATACGCGCTGCTTCAATAATTTCACGTGTTTACTGATTCCGGTGTCTGGCCACGATCGAGCACTTATCCAAAAATGGCACAAAACCCCACTCCTTACAGTGCAAAACCAGATTACTGCCGGCAAAAGTTTTCAAGTTGTTTTTGTGTTCACGAAGCGTCTCATTCAAGCAACGACCAGACTGACCAACATACCGCTTGCCACAAGAGAGTGGGATGTCATAAACAATGCCTTCAGTACATTTCCCGAATTTTTTTCCTGTGACTAATGGTGCACTGCAGCTTTTGCGGACGTCTATCGGCGGGCAAAGTTTTTTTGGATAGCGCACTTAGTTTTTCAGGGGCTGAAAAAAGCACGCAAACATTCACTTTCATTTCAATTTTCTCGAGATTGTGGGACAGGCAATGAATGTAGGAAATGGCGGCCATTCTGCCTTTCTTTCTTTCTTTCTTTCTTTCTGAAGGCACAGCCGGTAGTTGATCTTCCTGGTGCTTCTTCTTCAGTATGCCTTCAGGAACAAAAACACAGATATCAGCTGGGTAGCCTGCTTCACTGAATCTTGTGAGTTGTTCGTGAAAGCTGTGGCTGATGAGGTGGCGGCATGACTTTTCCAGTTCATTTTTCAAACATAAATTAATAATGCCTCATTTTACGTGTTTAGAATGTTCAGAAGTATAGGGGAGTGCAGGCTGAAGGTAGGTTATTTCAGTCGTTACTGAAATAACCTATCTTCAGCCTGCACTTCCCTACACTTCTGAACATTCTAAACTCGTAAAACATGTCATTATTAATTTGTTTGAAAAATGCCCTCGAAAAGTCATGCCCCCACCTCATCAGCTAGAGCTGTCACGAACAACTCTCAAGGTTCAGTGAAGCAGGCTACCCAGCTGATATCTGTGTTTCTGCCGCTGAAGGCATACTGAAGAAGAAGTGCCAGGAAGATCAACTATCGTCTGTGCCTTCAGAAAGAAAGAAAGGCAGAATGGCCGCCATTCCCTACATTCATTGCCAGACCAAAAATGTCAATAAAATTGGGATAAAGCAAATGTTACTCAGTCCCTAAAAAAAAAGATGCGCTATCCAAAAAAAACTTTCCCCGCCGACAAACGTCCCCAAAAGCTGCAGTACACCAGTAATCACAGGAAAAAATTCGCGAAATGGACTGAAGGCATTGTTTATGACACCCCACTTTCTTGTGTCAAGTAGTATGTTGCTCAATCTGGTCATTGCTTGAATGAGAGGCTTCGTGAACACAAAATCAACTTCAAAACTTTTGAATGGCAGTATAAGAGCACTTGCTGCTGGGCTGGTTAGTTTTGGTTCATAATTTTTAGGCGAAAAAACAGACGAGACACATATGACGGTAACAGGACTAAGCGCCAACTTCCAACTGATTTTATTGCATGCATGAAACGTACTTATACAGCTTGTCGTCACATGCGCAGGAGGGTCACCTAAAGCTCAAGAACGACATGATAAGGCGCGCTCCAGGAATTTCTTTTCACAGTTATACAATACAACTGATGTGACGCTTACCCACAAGTCGCCTTTCTTTTTCATAAAAAACGCTTTTATCGACTCCCCAGCAGTAGTGTCATTGCGCCGAAAAAGCGAGCCGTACAGCATGGCGGCTGGCAATTTTTTTCAAATTATGGGCCACACGATGCACGTATGGCACCACCACTGGTCTTACCTCTTCTCGAGGAAGCTCTGGCCTAGCTCTACCAGTACCATTCTTTGTCTTGTTTAGGAGACATTCGACCACCGCAGTCACGAGCGAACAGGGGAACCCGGCTGCAAAAAGCCTAGCCAATTGGTGATTAAAACTGTCCCGCATTTTGTGAGGTCATGACTTTTTGAGTGCCGATTCAAGGCAAAGCGAAGCAATCCCGCGTTTCACAAGTTTAGAATGGCAGGAGTCAAAAGGTAGAAGCTGCTTCTTTGCACGCGGAAAATATGACCAACAGACCCGATCACCACAGAACTCAATTTTCAAGTCTAAAAACTGTAATGAATCATGATCAGGTATTTCGTGTAGGAACTCCATACCTTTTCCATGCTCTCTAAAGGCAGATAAAACACTGTCCATTGTTTCATTAAAGTCGTAAAGACCTTTAGTTAAAACAATCATAAAATCATCAACATACCTAAAAACTTTAAAAACCTTGTCAATGGGTAAAACTTGCTGCAGAGCTTGGTCAATACGGGATAAAAAGATGACAGAGCACCGGTGCCACACAGGACACAATGCATATGCCTGACTTCTGCAGAAAAAACTGCTGGTCAAAAGTGATAAAAGTAGATTCCAGGTAAAACTGTAAAAAGGTTAAAAAGTCATCTATGGAAATACCCGCTGAGTTCTGAAAAGAAATCAGGCCATTTTCTTCAATGCACTCCCTAATAGCGGAGAACAAGGGGCCATGAGGAGCTGAATAGAACAAATCTACAACGTCCTCTGAAAAAGCACTCTTAACATCAGGGTTGGTTTCAAAAAAGTCACAAATTTCATTTGACCTTTTCGTCAAAAAAGGATCATTTACATGCAGCTTAGACAAGTGCTTAGCCAAATACATGCTAAGATTTTTCTGCCACGTGACTTTTTCAGTTACAATAGTTCTAAACGGCATGCTTTGCTTCTGAGTTTTGACAGAAAAGAAAACTTTGAGCGCGCTCTTTTTGCTATCTCTAATCTGGTTAGTAAGGGTGCTCATATGATAACTTCTCAGCGAGAGCAACTCAGGCGGTTAGAAAGAATTTTGTTCTTATTTCTAAAAAGTCTACAAAAGTGAAATGGGCCGCGATACCCTTGTGTAATCATCTGGGGTTGAGCACCCTTACTAACCAGATTAGAGATAGCAAAAAGAGCGCGCTCAAAGTTCACTGATGTGCGCATTCTGGGCAAAAGCAATGACACTACTGCTGGGGAGTCGATAGAAGCGTTTTTTTATCAAAAAGAAAGGCGACTTGTGCGGAAGCGACACATCAGTTGTATTGTATAACTTGTGGGGATACACATGAATCCCCTGCCCCATTGTAACGGCCGCGCGTAATTATCACGCGATGCTATGCGCGCGCCGTTGTTGTTGTTGAAAACATTTATTGAGAAAAGGAAAAGAAAGTAAGAAAATGAGAGGTTACAGAACGGGTGGTGTCCTCATTTCAGGACCCCAGTGGCTATCGCTGCCGCCCGGGCTTGTTTGATCAGCTGTTGCTGAATGACAAGGTCCGAGCTGAGCAGAGTGGCCTCCCACTGCTCCATTGTTCTAGGGAATTTTAGATCCAATGGTTTTGGCCCAACGCACCCACTTGTAATGTGGTATGTTGTGGGATGTTCTTCGCACCACGGGCAGGAGCCTTCGTAACGGCCCGGGAAAATAATGTGGTACTTATATGGATTAGGAAAGGTGTCGGTCTGGAGTTGCCTCCATTCGCGCGCCTCCTGAGCATTTAGCCTTTTATGCGGTGGGGGGTATTGCTGGCGAAGCGTTCTAAAGTATTGGAGCCGTGCACTGTAGGCAGTGGGGATTTCGGGGGTGGTGGTGTCCTGGTCGGGGGTGTCTGTCGCTCGGTTGGTGTGCCCTCGAGCTGACAGGTCCGCGGCCTCGTTTCCCTCGAGCCCCGAGTGCCCCGGAGCCCATGTGATTTCGTGTCGGAGTTCGGAATTGTGTACAGGGGAAGTCGTTGCAAATACGGACAACTTTTTGGGGATTCTTCCTGCGAGGAGAAGTCGACATGCCGCCTGGTAGTCCGACACAATCTTCACTTCTTTGCCGTGCGTATCTCCGTACTGGACGGCGAGCGCTATCGCGGCCGTTTCAGCTTCGGTGACCGTGCAGTGCCTCAGGGAAACGCTGGCCACTTCCTGAAATGTCGAGTCCACCACTACTGCCGTGGCGCGCGTGGCGTCTCTGTGTAGGGCGGCGTCTACGTATAGAGTATTGAAGCTGCGGGCAACTGTGCGCTTTAAGTAGTCGATCCGAGCGTTGCGTCGGCCCTCGTTGTGCGAGTGTGACATGTTCTTGGGTAGTGGATTGACGTGGACTCTATTGCGGTACTTGGGTGAAAGGTTTTCCGTCGACTCGATGACTTGGAGATCGGCCGGGAAGCCGATTCTAATGAGTATCTGCCTGCCGGTTTCCGTGCGAAGGAGTCGCTCTCGCTGTGCGAGGAGGAGAGAGTCTCTGATTTCGTCGAAGGTGTTGTGAAGTCCCAGTGCTTCGAGTTCTGTGTTGGTCGTATACGGGGGTAGTCCGAGGGCGTGTTTGTATGCCGTGCGGATCAGCGCGTCCGCCTTCTTGAAGTCTTGTCTGAGAAGAGCGTGATACGGAAGACCGTAAGAGATGCGGCTGAGGACAAGCGCCTGCACCAGTCTTATTGTGTCTTCTTCTCGCATGCCCTTTCTGTTCCTGGCCACCCGGCGTATCATTCGGGCGATTTGCTGGGTGGCGTGGGACAGTAGCTTGAAGGTGTGTGTGGCTTTGCGGTCGCTTTGTATCCAGAGACCGAGTATGCGGACTAGAGAAGTTTCCTTAACCTGGGTACCATGAAGTAGGACGTTGATCGGGGTGTCTTGGGATTTGTACGCAAACCCCTTGACTCTGATTATTTCTGATTTTTCAGGGGCACATCGCAGGCCGCGGCATATCGCTTCTCTTTCGACGCATGTCGCCGCCACTTGTAGCGCTTGTTCCTTGTCCGCCAAAGAGCCTTTGGTGGTCCAGATGGTGATATCGTCCGCGTACAGAGTGAATCCAATGTCGGGAACTTCTTGCAGGGCCTTTGCCACTCCAATCATGGCGACGTTAAATAGGAGAGGGGAGATGATGGATCCCTGAGGCGTGCCCTTGTTGGGCATGCTCTTGATATCGGAGCGCGTTTCGCCTATGCCAATGGTGGCCGTGCGGTTCGAGAGGAAATTCTTGATGTATTGGAATACCCGTTCACCACAGTGGAGGTTATTCAGTTCGTTCAGGATAGCGTCATGCGAGACGTTGTCGAAAGCTCCCTTGAGATCGAGAGCCATGACGACGTGTTCGGATTCTCTCGGGATGCCGACGAGGACCTCGTTATGAAGAAGGAGGAAGGCGTCTTGCGTAGAGAGACCCGCCCGGAATCCCAGCATCGATGGGTGGAAAAGGTTGTTTTCTTCTAAGTAGTTTTGGAGTCTTGTTTGCACAACTCGTTCGTACAGCTTGCCGAGGCACGATGTCAGCGAGATGGGTCGGAGGGCTTCAATTGTAGGTTGTTTCCCCGGTTTGGGGATTACGATCACCTCCGCATGTTTCCATTCATTCGGGATGACGTTCTTCTCCCAGAGCGAATCATTGATGTATTTTGTCAGGTCTTGAATTCTAGCGTTGCTGAGGTTCCGGATCATTGCGTTGTTGATCCGGTCCGCTCCCGCCGCTGTATTCCGGATGCACGAACGGGCCGCAGCGTAGACTTCCGCCGTTGTGATGGGAGCGTCTAGGGCCGAATTGGGATTTCCTCGGTACTCGACCGTGCTCGGTGGTGTCGGCGTTGTGCCGACGTATCTGTTTTCCAAGGCTAGGAGCAGCGCTGCATCGTCTCCCGGAAACAGATGAGCAATGCGCTTTAACGTGCGAGTTGATTCAGTCTTGGACTTCGTGGGATCGATTAGGTTACGCAAAATCGTCCAAGTACGCGACGTTCCCAGCGTGCCTCTCAGCGACTCGCAGAACTGTTGCCAATTCCTTTGAGATAGCTGTAGGGCATACGTTTGGGCCTCCTCCGTGAGGGTTGCGATGCGTTTCTTTAGGGGACGATTCAGGCGTTGGCGCTTCCACCGTCGCACTAGTTTGGTTCGTTGCTGCCATAGCTTGAGTAGGTGCCGATCGATTTCCGGCGATTCCGGCGTACGCTGTACTATCTCGGTGGCGGAAGCGTGCGCCTGTCTAATGGCATCGCACCAATCCGAGAGCGACTCGATGGCGCCTTCTGAAATTTGTGACTCTCTGAATTTAGTCCAGTCGGTTAGCCGTGCCGGGCCAAGGTTTCTGCGAATTTTCGTCGATGCGAGCGAGGTGCTGAGGATGCAGTGATCACTTCCTAGTGTTTCTCCGAGATTCGTCCACGTAACATGGGTGACATTTTTGACGAGGGTCAGGTCCGGACAAGTGTCTCTCGTGACGCTGTTTCCCTCTCTCGTCGGATAGTCTGGGTCGGTGAGGAGTTCGAGGCCGAGTATTGTTATCGCCCTAGCCACCGAGGCTCCTCTTGCCGAGTTGATGCGGTATCCCCAGTCTCTGTGCGGGGCGTTAAAATCGCCGACTACGACAAGTTGGTTGTTTTGCGCCTTTTGCACTGCCGCCGTTAAGAAATCTGTGAAGTCAGCTCTCGCTGGGGTCGGTGCTTTGTACATATTTACGACGAATGTGCTTTTTCGGCCACGCTTATTTGGCACTATTTCGACCGCTAAGTGCTCTACATCCGGCACAGATAACGTGTGTTCGACAACGGTCACATCCTTTGCAACCAGCGTTGCAACCGTCGGCATGAGGGGGTGAACGACCGTGTAGTATCCCGGCACGGAGGGGGCTCTGTCAGCCTTGACCTCTTGCAGGCATATCAAATCGGGTCTGATAGGAGCTTTAGCAATGAATTGCTTGAGGAGACCTAACTTTCGTCGGAACCCCCTGCAGTTCCATTGCCAAATTTCGACGTGTTCGGTGGGTGGCTGTCTAGGGTGTGGGGCCATATTGGTGGACCTGCGGGGCAATGAAAACGCCCGCCTCACTGCTGGTCGATTGTGCACGACTCCGATTTCGGGTGGGGCCCGAGTCGCTCGAGGCGGTACGCTTTCGCTGCGTAGACCGGAGGGACTGCATATCTGCCGCGTTTTGCGTTTGTATCCTGAGAATGTGTTCAATCTGCGCTTCTATACGAGCAAGGCGCGGTTCGATTTTGGTCTCAAGGAGGTGCGTGAGCTGTGAGGTTACCTCGGTTTGAATTGTTTGGTCAAGACGCTCCGCAAATTGGGAGAGCTGCTCCTGTGTGACGTACGTCGGATTAGGGGCTGGGGATTCTTTTCGCGCGAGGAGGCGATCTAGTTTCGCGTTGATATCCACTATAAGCTTTTCATGTGTTGCTAGGCGGGTTTCCTGGGTCGCGATTTGGGCCTGTAGTTTAGCAGTTCGGGAGTCAGTAAACGAGGGAGGAGGGGAGGCCGTAACCTTCTCTGCCCAGCTCACCTGTTTCGTCGTCGGCGGCGGTGACGGCTTGTTTTTCCTCGGCGCCGGCTTCGGTGGGGCCAGGGGCGGCACCGGGGTCTTTGATCGGGAACGGCTCCCAGACTGGCTCGCCTGCCTGCTGCCGTGGCTGGTCATGCTCTCGTCGTCTGAAGAGAACCAGCGGCCTTTGTGGATTCCTGGCACCCCGTCCTTGCGGGACTTCCGGCCCTGGCCTGGGTTGACTGTCTTGGAGGAGACGGGAGGTTGGCGCACGGCTTTAAGGCGTCGCGGGCATCCTCTCGCACCGGTTTCGTGCTGGTCCCCGCAGAGGCAGCATTTGGGTTGGCATTTGTGGCTCGCAGGTGGGTCGCTGGCTCCGCAGAGACGACACACCTTGGTTGTGGGGTTGGGGCATACGTCGGGTCGGTGGCCCGGCTGCATACACGCCGAGCAGAACTGCCGCGCCGGTCGATACGGATGACACAAACTCCGCTCCTTCTTGGTAGACCGTTCGAGGCAGACATGGTCCCGAGAAAGCGAGAAGAGCTGTTGTGGAGGAACCGAGGATCCGCGCGTGTAGGATTTCGATCCTTGTGTCTCTCACCCACAGAGATGCCATGAGTGTTTCTTGGGTTTCGGTGGACCGGAGTCCGTGGATGACTCCTCTGAGTGTGCTTGTGGGGAGCGGGGTATACGCCCGTACCGGGTGGACTTTGCCGTCCAACTTGAGTCCTTCGAGGTTGCTGAACTCGGCCGCCGAGTTTTCGCACGGCGTGCTGATGACGATGATATTTGAGCCTGGGTGAAGGCGAACAATGTACCTTCCCTGGATCCGTTGTGGGTGTCGACATGAGCGAACCACGGCTTCTGAGAGTACGGGTGTCGGTATTTTGCGGAGGTTGAGGCCTGCGGTCGGGCGAACCACGATCTTGATGTCATCTTTCGGTAGAGGCGGCAGACGAGGTCGACGTGGACCCGGGCGGCACCTTTGATCGTTGTGGGGAGTATCTTGAGGAGCACTCACGTTCGATTCCGTGTTCCTGGTGGTTGCAGCCAAAATTCTAGCTTCCGTCCGGAGCTTCTTCGCCCGGCTTCTTTTAACGTACAACTCCCATCCTGGCCCTTTGCCGGGGAGGGGAGGGGGATCGTCAGCGCCGGACGTTGAAGTGAGGGGGGTAGACTCTTGCGAAAAATCCTCGTCCTGCGACTCCATATCGGATTCTCGCTCGATGTTGCAATCCTGGGGTGGTCCCAGGTCCGTAGAAGTCGATGGGGCAGTAGACGGGCCCGCCATTACGGGCTGCCTGGCGTTAGGGATAGCGGGAGTACGGCGTGGCTCCGTCAGAGCGGAGCCACGTGGCGTGGGCCGCGAAGGGATGAAAGGTCACCGGCGGCCGAGAGCGCGACCGGTTTCGTCGGGGCAGGCAACTCGCAGCTTGTCGGAGTCGGGCGGGGAGCCCTTTCAGCGTACGTCTGCTCCAGTCGGCGGTCGCGTGTCGTCTCCCGCGCGCCGTTCGGGAGGTTTTGCGAGGGAGGGCACTCACGCCACCCCCACTTTCTTCCTCGCCCCGCCGCGACGCCGCAGCGGGGACTTTCCCCCTTTCCCCTTTCACAACGGAGAGACCTCCTCTCCACAGCCCGGGAAGAAGGCGCGTTTCTCCCGAGGCTCGCTCGTCTTCTGGCGGGAGCCGTGCACACGCACGGATCAGAGATCTGCCACGGAGACCGCTGTCCTTATCGCCCGGCCACCGCGTGTGACTTGACCGCCGCGGGCCGTGAGCGAGGAACCACGCGAGGTGAGCGGAACCTTCTTCCCCCACATTTTTGCGTGCGTTCTTTCCTTTGTGCTTTTCACCCCCGAACGCGAGCGGAACACTCTCCCTCGTTACGGCGGTTGTATTGTTGCTGCTGCACTGTATTGCTCGGGAGCAATAAACGCTCCTCCGAGTAGCATACTCGTGTTTGTCCCCTCTGGCCCGAACCCGCCGTGGTTGCGACTCACCGCACCGCGGGTTGGGGGTCACAGCTCTGACTGCTAGGGCTGGCACGCTGGTGCTAGAGAGCGACAACTGCTTCTAGCCCTTTGAGCGTTACTACAAGAATAACCCCCATATTCTTGGCACAATGGAGGAGTTCCGAGCGAGGTTTTGCGAGGAGTTCTTGCCCGCAGATTACGAGCGTCGTCTGCGGCGCGAGTTGGAGCTGCGTACTCAGCATCCGGACGAGTCCTTGCTTGAGTACGTGAGGGCGATGGACGAACTCTATCGTTTTGCAGACCCCTCAGCTTCGAACGGCGAGAAGGTAGAGCGTGTCACACGACAAGCTCACCCTACCTTCGCAGCCTACCTACGAGGCGTACCGTTCAGGGACTTGGACGAACTCGCCTCGGCAGCCAAGCGCATACAGGCGGACATACTCGCCTCCCGCGCGTATCGGCCACCCCCGCCAGCGTCGCAGGCACTTGAGCCGCGATGCGCCTGGAACGGAGACACTTTTCGAAACCGTTCCCGGGGAGCCGAAATGGTTGCATTCAGTGACGGGCAATTGAGAAACGGTTGGGAACTGTCAGACCGAGCTCTCGACCCGTACACGTATGCTATGCGGTCAGCACACGCTGCGCGTGGCCAAGGTATGCAGAATCGGGACCGACATGCCGACCCGAGGACGCTAGACCAAAGGGCATCTGCGACGGTTCGCCCGGTAGGGAGGAACGGTCAACCGGCGCGCGGCGACAACTGCCCCGCCCGGCAATGGCCGGATACACTCTGCTACCGGTGCAACCAACGAGGGCACTACGCCCGGGAGTGCAGACGCCCCGTGAACCGAGAGCACGCGCTTTCGGGAAACGAACGCAGCCGCCGGTAAGCAACGCTTCGCAGCCGGCGGCGTCAACAGCGGTGCTCAGTGAGTCACACGAACTCCTAGCCCCGCTGGCTTGTCGTTTGGAACCACCCAGCGACACGCCAGTACCGCTTATTGAGCTTACAGTGGCACAACGTAAGTTCATGGCATTGCTAGACACAGGAGCGAGCGCATCCCTGTTTGGCGACGAGGTATGTGAGCATCTCCGTCGGAACGGACTCCGACTGCGAGCGAGCAACCTCACGTTCCGATTAGCCAGCGGCACTACGCACGCGAGCTGTGCCGCGCGGCTTGTGGTGCGGTGGGAGAAAAGAGTGAGGCGCCAGCGCTTCGCTCACCTCCCCGGCCTATCGGTTCCAATTATTCTTGGTAGAGACTTCCTCGCCAAGACGGGCATTGTTATTGACGTCTGCAACGGAGGATATAGGGAGCGAGCATGTGGCACCCTGAAACCTTTCGTTCAACCCCGAAAAGCGTCGAAAGCGCATTCGCTTTCCGATGCTTCGCGCGCAGACGTACGCAACGATCGCCCGAAAAAGAGCCTCGAAACGCCTTCGGCCCGGCTGAACAACCAGCCTGTCGACCGCGCCGAGAGGAAAAGCGCCGAAGGGAACCTCTCCCCTCCCGCGCGACCCCCTGTCCCCCCTGCGGTTGCACTCTGTGCCGCGGCGGCATGCAGGCCTCCCCACCCGCTGCTGGACAACTCAGACAGCTTGTCGGGGGAGGAAAAAGCGCGTTTGTCTCTGCTCCTAAATTGAGACAGGCGACGCTGTTCCATGGAAGTGCAATCCTCGGCCAGTCAGCTTGGCTAAGAGGAAAGCGCTCGATGACGCACTGGACGAGCTTCTCGATACAGGCGTCGTGGAACGATCAAACAGCCCCTTGGGGTTTCCAGTGGTGCTGGTGCCCAAAAAGGATGGAACAACCCGCCTTTGTGTGGACTATCGACGCCTGAACGAGGTGACACGGAAGGACGCATACCCACTTCCGAGCATTCCCTCGATAGTGTCCAATGTTGGTGGAGCGAAGCACTTCACTACGCTCGATGCTAGCAGAGGATACTTTCAGGTGGAGATGACCCCCAGTGATCGAGAGAAAACTGCCTTCACTTGTCACAGGGGACTTTTCCAGTTTACCCGAATGCCGTTTGGCCTGGTCGGAGCGCCCGCGACGTACCAGCGTCTGATGGACCGTGTCCTAGGCGATGCAAGGTGGCACCACGCTCTTGCTTACCTGGATGACATTGTCGTGTATTCGTAAACCTTTGATGAGCACTTACGCCATCTCAGGGATGCACTGGAAAGGCTGAGGTCTGCGGGAATCACTCTGAACCCGAACAAGACCCAGATAGCGGCGACCCGAATAACACTGTTGGGGTTTACGCTAGACAAAGGCCGCCTTCTGCCGTGCGAAGACAAGCTGCGGGCTATTTTGCAGTTCCCGTCGCCGGCAGATATAGGCGGACTAAGACGCTTTCTGGGGCTGGCGAACTTTTATCGACAGTTTATCCCAGATTGCGCAGCTCTGCAAGCCCCCTTAACAACGCTGTTAAGGAAAGGTGTGAAGTGGCATTGGGGACCCGAGCAAGAGGCGGCACTACGCCATCTCACTTGCGCGCTCGCGGAAACCACAGAGCTAAGGCTGCCTGACCTGAACAGGGAATTTGTGATCCACACGGACGCTTGTGACCTGGGCTTAGGAGCAGTCCTGCTTCAAGAGCACGGAGGTAGCCTGAGACCGGTGGCGTTCGCCAGCCGCTCATTAACTCCCGCAGAGAGAAACTATTCCGTGACAGAAAAAGAATGTCTCGCGATTATCTTCGCTCTGCGGAAGTTCGACTACTATGTCGATGGAGTCGCTTTCGTGATTGAGACTGATCACATGGCACTCACTTGGCTGAGACGCCTAGGCGAGCCGTCCGGACGCCTAGCGCGATGGGCGCTACTCCTCCAGCGTTACGACTTTACCGTGCGCTACAGGAGGGGCAAGAACAACGTGGCGGCGGACGCACTTTCGCGCGCGCCCGTTGACGGCTTGGGAAGTAACAACACTGCCCACTCCGCCGCGCCCGACAGCCAGAGCAGCGAGACTGCCGCGAAGCTCGCACAACGCCCCGAGGGAAGGGACACCCCTCCTTCCCAGGGCGAAAGCGTAAACCACTTTGAAGGCATCAGTTCAGTGGTGAGCGTTTTCAGCAGAAGGGAGCTATTGGAGGCACAGTGGGAGGATCCATTTTGTCGAAAAGTGTTCGACGGGCTCAGGGAGCCGGGCGGCGCGGCCGCGGCGCACATGGAGGCAACTGGTATTGTTGTCCGTGCGGGGCGCTCGAACACAGCTGGTAATGCTGTGAGCGCGATGGATTCCTATCTGCTCGACTCCGATGGCATCCTGCTGAGATATATCCCCTCCGAGAAGAATACACACGAGTCCTTCAAGGTGGGGATTCCACGCACGTTGAGAGGAGCACTTTTACGCTACTTTCATGACACGTGCATCGCTGGGCATGCGAGTGGCCCTAAGACTTACCTCAAGTTTTGCCGCCTCGCTACCTGGCCTGGCATGAAGCGGGATGCGATACGCTACACCCGCTCGTGCGACGTGTGCCAAAGGGTCAAGCCACGTGGTGGACGCCCACCTGGGCTCATGCAGCTGATCAATAGCCAGGGTCCTTGGCAAATTGCGACTTGTGACGTTATGGGACCTTACCCCAGGACTCCGAGTGGAAACCAATATCTGCTCGTTGTCACAGACCATTTCAGCAAATGGGTGGAACTGTTCCCACTTCGAAAGCTGACGGCACGCGTAATCATGGGGAAGCTGATCGAGGTGTTCACACGATTCGGCTACCCCGGGCAGTTGATAACGGACAATGCATCGTACTTCACTGCCAAACTTTTCGTTTACTCCTGTGCGGCCCATGACATTAAGCACAGGAGAACAACCACGTACCACGCCCAGGCGAATCCCACGGAACGCGTGAACCGCAACATCAAGCACATGCTCGTTGCATTTGCGGAGACGCACATCGACTGGGACACCTGTCTCCCCGAGATTGGGTTTGCTCTCAGGTCGACCGTGAACCGCTCGACTGGGTACACACCTGCCGCTCTCAACCTTGGCAGGGAGCTGCCAAACCCGTTAGAACTTACTCTACAGGTTCGCAGCGACAACCCGATTGCTTGGTCGGCACGCGCCGACTATGCGACCGGGCTGCGCGCGAGGATGACGGAGGCTTTGGACAAAGCACGCCGGAATCTGAGCACTGCCCGGGCCCAGCAGAAAGCGCAGTATGACCGCTCTCACCGGGAAGTTTACTACAAACCGGGTGACCTGGTGTTGAGACGCAGTCACGTTCTGAGCGATGCCAGTAAGCGGTTTTCTGCTTCTCTGGCGCCGAAATGGACGGGACCATACGTAGTTCGGGAGAAACTTTCCTCTCTCGTCTACAGGCTCGCGGACTTGACGCTAAGACCGACCGGCGGGCCAGTGCATGTCTGTGATCTCAAACCCTACTTTGACAGATGGAACGAGTGGCCTGTGGAGAACACCCTCCCCCGCCAGCAGGCAGCCGCACCGAGAGGCAAGGCTCGACAACAGAGCCCGGCGCCTCGTTACAACTTGCGCCCACGGCAGAAACAACTCTGACCAACGCGCAGGGAGTAATCTCTCCTGCTTAATATAGACGGAACACCCCTTCCATATTTCGCACCGTGGCTTCCGGAGCAAGCACACGCTTTCTCTTCGGAAAAGACCGAGCGGGGTTAGACTAACTGAAAGAAAAAAAAATGTGTGTAAGTCGCTAAAAGTAACTAAAAAGAAAAGACAGCTTTGCAGCCGCAGGCCAGCCTTCACAGCGTGCCCGGAGGAGAGCCAGCGGACGCCGCAACGACCGTTGCTGCTTCTAACACCGAGAGCCAGGCCGTTTGGAAGGTGGCCGCATACCGGAGCCAAGAGCCCGCTGTCGCCACCAAGTTGCGCAGAAGAAGAACAGCTTCCGGTCGGCCGCGGTACGAGCGAGCGGGAATTCGGAGAAACCGGGGCCTATGTCTACCATGGCGAAAACTGCAGCAGAGAAGCCGCCTTGGAGTTTCCCGTGTCCCCGCGGCAGCGGCTTCGCCCGCAAGAGAAGCTTGGTGCCCCGCTGGGCCCGCCTCGCAAGTCCTCTGCGGCAGAGGGAAAATGGGTCGGCGCGCCTTTGTCACCCCCCAACGAGAGGAAAAGAAGGCGAGCCAAGAGCAAGCGGTTCATCCAGCTGAGTGGGGGCCTGCCGTACGCTACGGCACGGTGCGTAATTGCCCTGAGCCTGCCTGCCGCCCGCGCGTCCCGGCAAAGCTGCCCTGGCCGACTCACGGGACCTGCGGTCATCGACCCCCTTCAACCCTGGGCTCCACGGTCGTCCATGGCGGCCGTCTACACTGCCTTCCTGCCCCAGCGTCCACGGCGTTCGACGACGGCACTGCTGGCTGTGAGCTCAATCTTTTCTTTATTGGTTTTAAAGTTAAACGGCGTTTCGCCGGCCCCACTCGGTACACCCTTTTTGGGAACGCGGTCACTTCTCGGCCGTAGGGCAGTTTTAAGGAGGGGGGGATGTGGGGATACACATGAATCCCCCGCCCCATTGTAACGGCCGCGAGTAATTATCACGCGATGCTATGCGCGCGCCGTTCGGGAGGTTTTGCGAGGGAGGGCACTCTCGCCACCCCCGCTTCCTTTCGCTCCCCGCCGCGGAGACTTTCCGTCTTTCCCCTCTTACAACGGAGAGACCTCCTCTCCACAGCTCGGGAGGAGACGCGTTTCTCCCGAGGCTCGCTTGTCTTCTGGCGGGAGCCGTGCACACGCACGGATCAGAGATCTGCCACGGAGACCGCTGCCCTTATCGCCCGGCCACCGTGTGTGACTTGACCGCCGCGGGCCGTGAGCGAGGAACCACGCGAGGTGAGCGGAACCTTCTTCCCCCACATTTTTGCGTGCGTTCTGCCCTTTGTGTTTTTCACCCCCGTACGCGAGCGGAACACTCTCCCTCGTTACGGCGGTTGTATTGTTGCTGCTGCACTGTATTGCTCGGGAGCAATAAACGCTCCTCCGAGTAGCATACTGGTGTTTGTCCCCTCTGGCCCGAACCCGCCGTGGTTGCGACTCACCGCACCGCGGGTTGGGGGTCACAGCTCTGACTGCTAGGGCTGGCACGCTGGTGCTAGAGAGCGACAACTGCTTCTAGCCCTTTGAGCGTTATCACAAGAATAACCCCCATAAACTGTGATAAGAAATTCCTGGAGCACGCCTTATCATGTCGTTCTTGAGCTTTAGGTGACCCTCCCGCTCATGTGACGACAAGTTGTATAAGTATGTTTCATGCATGCAATAAAATCAGTTGGAAGTTGGCGCTTCGTCCTGTTACCTTCATATGTGTCTCGTCTGTTGTTGCGCCTAGAAACTATTTAGTTATGAATGGCAGTAACCTGGTTTTTGACTAAGGAGTGTCGTTGTGTGCAATTTTTGGATAACTAAAGCCCTTGTTCGTTTGGTAAACTGTAGCAGGTCTAACAAAACCAAAAGGTCAGGTCAAGCAAAGAACAGAATTCGTGAAATAAATTTTCGCTAACTGCCTGCTGCTCCTATACAAGAAAGCATGAAGTGAAGGGAAAACACTGTCAGCTGTGAAGAGTGCTTACCAAAACTTTATAAGTTTGAGCAGGCCAGGAGGTTCTCTGAAAACCACTGTTGAACAACTTCTACCTAAAAAGAAATGTACAGGGTGAATTCATCGGCAACACCAGCTGTGCAAACTGCAATGGCTTACGAAAAAATTCAAGGAGGCCTGCCTACCAAGGGGCTACTTCCTTACATTGTCAAACAGCCAGCACACATACAGAGCAGTACCACCGAGTAGGTTTCCTGAGTGTTGTAGCTATCAATCATAGTGAAACAAACGCTTGACAGGTCCAACAAGTCTATGCAGTAATGCATCCGGATTTTTCGCCGCCGCGGTGGCTCAGTGGCTATGGTGCTAGGCTGCTGACCCGAAAGACGCGGGTTCGATCCCGGTCGCGGCGGTTCAATTTCTTTGGAGTAGAAATTCTAGAGGGCCGTCTACTGTGCGATGTCAGTGCACGTTAAAGAACCCCAGGTGGTCGAAATTTCCGGAGCCCTCCACTACGGCGTCTCTCATAGCCTTAGTCGCTTTGGGACGTTAAAACCCCATAAACCAAGCACCTGGATTTTCACAGTTCCCTCAACTCCATTATTTTTTCTCTAAGTCCGCAACCAACTGCAGACCTAAGGCAAAACACAGCACATCCATAATATTTAGCAACAAGGCATATACGAGTGCAAATGAAATAGCTCAGGGTAGCCCTGCTCAAATAAACAGAAATCAGGTAATCACAGTTAACTGACAAAGTATTATTCCATATTTTCATCAAGACCTGGAACAAAAAAGCCATCGACAATATATTATGCATGTAGTCACTGAATTTCATGCAACCAATACAATTTACGCCACATGATTACTTGTAAATTGTGGCTTATAACGTCCAGAAGCGATATATAGCCAACGAGGGTCGCTATAGTGGAGGCCTCCGGATTAATTTGGACGAATAGGGGTTTTTTATCGTGCGCTTACTTAAGACAGCGCACAGGCGTCTTTGTATTTCGACTTTAACGACGTGCGCCGCCGCGGGCGGCGTCAGATAGCTTGCGAACGGCAAACGAACGCACGGCCACACAGTCACCACGACGGGTTTCATGATCACTTCATGATAATGGGCATTGCACATTCTATTCCGCCATTATAATCATAACCAACGCCTTCTTAACACGAGTGTCGCTGGTAGTCATCAAATTAAGTTGAATACGAACATTCGCAAGGACAGAACAGAGTTGTTTGCAACAATAAAATTCCTACCGGGATGCAGTCGAGCACACTTCAATGTGTAGAAAAAATTCCCGCCTTTTCTACCCGTGTTTAAACAAAGCGTGGTCGCTTTGAAGCTATGTCACAAATGATGACACTTTATTTTTCTATGGTTCCAATTTATGGGCGACTTTCGTAAGAAAGCAGCTCATAGAGGATGATGCAACAGCAACATAGCGGTACCCACTCAACGAGATCTCAAACGCTTGGAAACGCCCTGTTTTCGTACATCAAACGTTACACTTCGGTATGAAAACACTGGCTGAGACAGCTTTGTGATTTGCAAACCAAAGGAGGGGCGCACAGCCGACGGTTGAATGAGGCGCAACTTAGCCGCAGAAAGGTTGACGCTTTCAACACACGAGAGAATTAGAAGTCGACTTACTTTTGCTGAAAGCGAGGTGCACCTTTCAGCGCAGTCCTGGTAATGAAAGACATCGCGGGAAAACTGCAAACAGCAGCGTCAAATGAAATGAAGCGCCTACAAGCGCGAGACAAAGAAGGCAGAGAAACGTTGTGAGCGTCCACTTCGCGCGCGTAGCAAGCGACCGCTAGCGACCGCAACGCCAAATGGCCAGACGAAGTACGATTCCAAAAATGCAAAAAAAAACAAAGCAGCAACATAAAAATAATCACAAATTGCATCTCATGCTTTTATGTGGCGCTAAGCATTTATAACTTGCAAAAAGGTTGATTTTTGCTTGAAACAGTTAAATTCACGTAGACAGACTGTAGACTATGGATGGATGGAAGGATGGATAGGAGCGCCCCTTTTGAAAAGGGGTGGTGGCAATTGCCACCATGCTCAGCTTTTCTTTTTTTTCTTTTTTTGTTTACTGTGTTGGCAATTCTCATTAAGAATCGCCATCATCTTTACCTACGGTTTCCTACAATTCTAACCTTATGACCCATCTCTGCTTTTCAGCCACCAATCCTCCAATCGCTTTTTGCTAACTTCCACTGCAGATTTATTTACATGACCATTGTTATCTTTAAACCCTAGGGCCTCAGGAAGAGTGACTGCGCCTGCATCGACATCCGGATGGATACCATCACATCTGATTATGAGGTGTTCAATTGTTTCCACAGATCTACCACACACTGCACATGCGTCATCTTCTTCGTTAAATTTCTTTATGTAGCTGCGCGTTCTAAGACACCCTGACCTAGCTTCAAAAAGTAGGGCACTGCCTCTTGAGTTATCATAGAAAAATTCTTTCCTGATCTGCCTTTTCCAGTATCGATATAGTTCTACACTATGTTTCTTTTCCATTGAATTCATCCAATTTTTAACTTCCGCGTTTTTAACCTGTCGTTTAATGCTCTTTCTTTCTCCGTCCTCATGACCTGCATACTTACTGGTTAGTTTTCTAGTTCTTTTCCGCCACTGTGAGTCAACGCTCTTTCTGCAGTCAATGCTGCGCTCAACAGCGAAGGGTTTTTAAAAAGCAGTCGCGCATTAACGAAAGTTTGAGGTAGTGATCTGCAACATTTTTTCGGCACATCAGCCAGTCGGGAACATATAATGGGCAAAACTGCAGCAGCACACTCATCCGACAAGTCGGGCCCGTTCATTTCACCTGCCAACAAGCACCGGCGCAGCCATTTTTGTTTACTTTCGGTTGGTTCGGTAATGATGATGATAGCAAAGCATTTTTTTTGCCCGCTGAGAGCGGATTTTTGCTAGCCCGTCTGTGGCGACTACGCACGCACGTGACGTTTCACGTGACGACACCGCCGGCCAACCGGGGAAGAGCAAGGAACCCCTTTTTTTTTTTCGCTAGTGCGCCGACCACGCTATCTCGCCGATCTCGCCGTCCGCCTTGTGCAAGCCGAATTCGCCCGCGACTTGCTCGTGTACAGTGTTTTTTGTTGTTTTTTTGACTGTCGGAAACATGCCGCCTCCTGTAAAGAAACGCAAGTTTTTGACGCTGCAGGAAAAGGCTGCAATCTGAAAAAGGCAGAAAGAAGACGGACATTGCGGAAGAGTTCAGTATCCCGTGCAGCTCACTTTCTACGATTCTGAAATCAAAGAATGGCATCATGAGGAATTCAGCGACGACGCTATTATCGACAGTGTGCGCAAAGGAAATGATGGTTTAGGTTTGGTTTATGGAGTTTAACGTCCCAAAGCGACTCAGGCTATGAGAGACGCCGTAGTGGAGGGCTCCGGAAATTTCGACCACCTGGGGTTCTTTAACGTGCACTGACATCGCACAGTACACGGGCCTCGAATTTCTCCTCCAAAGGAAATGAGGCGAGTGACGACAAAGATTGCGAAAACCAAGCACAAAGTAAACAAGTAAGCTCGCGTGAGGTGCTTGATGCTTTTGACGTTATCCGGACTTTTCTCGGCGACCACGACGACGACGAAGCTATGCATAGCTTATCAAGCTGCGAAGCCAGAGTCGTCAAGCTCCTGCACAGCAATGTCAAGCAGAGCAAAATAATCGACTATTTTCATTAAATTTTCGTTCTGCAAGGTAATGGGTGTGCTTATTTGTCTATTTTCGCGACGGCGAAATTCTCACGACAACGAAAAAGTTTTCCTGCCCCGGCGGTTTCGTAATTGCGTGGTTCGACTGTAAATATTCAAATACCTTAGCTGCCTACCTGTTATCGTCCAATTTTCTCAGGCGTTCTTCATATAGTATTTTACTCTTAGCTTCCCGTGCTTCGAACGATGCCCAGCCCATATCCCCTTGTACTGCCTCGTTTGTGGTTTTGCCGTGGGCACCTAGTGCTAATCTTCCAACAGCTCTCTGATTTACGTCTAATCTCGACTGAACTTCTGCCCTTAAGCACAGAACCGCATTGCCGAAAGTAAGTCCCGGCACCATTATTCCTTTCCAAATACCTCTTAGTACTTCATATTTGTTGTACCCCCATAATGACCTATGTTTCATTATCCCAGCGTATATTCGTCCTTTTGCCCTAAGGGCCTGTTCGTGCTTTTCCGTGTATATCTGCCCTTCGTTTAGCCATATCCCGAGGTATTTGTATTCAGCCACTTTGGGTATTTCGTGGCCTTGTATTGTAAGCACCTGGTCAGTTGTATCGTTAAAAATCATCACACCTGATTTAGTTGCGCTAAAACTGAATCCTAGAGCGTCTCCTTCGTCTCCACAGCAATTAACCAAACTGACATCAGTGAAAACAGCGGTAAACAAGAAGCCCGAAGGCGAAACGAGGAAGTGACAGAAACCAGCGCTCTTTCCTATCACTTCCTTGTTTCGCCTTCGGGCTTCTTCTTTAGCGCTGTTTTCACTAATGTCAGAATGGACCAACTAGCCTAGAAAAAGTTCTGCAATTAGCCAAAGTTTGTAAATCTTCCTGGCTATCTGCTAACAGTACAATACCGTCCGCATACATTAAACCCGGGAGTCGCTGCTCAACTACATTTCCGCCTAATCTGTACGACAGATTATAACCTAGATTACTTTCTTCTAGCCTTCTTTCCATATATATCACGTAAAGCATGAACAGCAGCGGTGATAGAGGACAACCTTGCCTTAATCCTTTGTGCACCCCCACAGTTGTGGTACTTTTTTTTCCTTCCCATGTAATTTCAACTTCATTATCTCTGTAGATTTCCTGTAGAAAATCAATTACCTCATGACCGATACTTAAATCTTTCAATATGCTCCACAGGAGTTCCCTGTTCACGTTATCGTATGCACCGCTTATGTCCAGAAAGGCTAAAAACAGAGGTCTGTTTTCCGCCTTAGCTATTTCTATGCATTGGGTAAGCACGAACAGGCTATCATCTAAACGCCCACCCCTTCTGAGCCCATTCTGAGGTTCTCCGAGTATCCGATTACCTTCTACCCATGGTTAAGAAATGCAGCGCGAAAAGACAAGGACAAACGAAGAAGTGGACAGGACTGACGCTGTTTTAAAGCAACAGCGCCAGTCCTGTTTTTAACCATGATCACTGACAAACAAGCCCAAACAGCCACTTTAGTTCTACCCATGCCTGCATTTTTAATTTCACCGCCTGCATTCCCAGCCTGTACATAACAGACGTTATCGTAATCGCACGGTAGGATTTGATGTTCATCTTATCTCCTTTCCCTTTATAAATCAAATTCATTTTACTCTGTCTCCAGCTCTGCGGAATTTACTGATTTGTTATGACTGTCTCCAATGCTCTTATCAGCGCTTCCTTGCTTCTTGGGCCAAGTTCATTAATCAGCTTAATTGGAATTTCGTCTATCCCTGCGGATGTGGTTTTAGGAATATTCGCTTCCGCCTTTTCCCAGTTAAGACTAGTCAGTTCTAAGCTGTTCTCTATTGTGCTGTCCTGTGTTGCCGCCTCACTTGGGGAGATTACCCCATTGTCGTTGCTAAAAGACGCAGCTATAAATGATGTAATGTAGTTCACAGCATCGTCTCCCTCTAAACATTTTCCCTCAGCATCTATAATCTGTTCCTGCGTTCTTTTATTTGTTTTTCCCAACCAGCTTATATGGTTCCAGAATTTTCTTGGCCCCCCTTTATTTGCCTCGCGAACTTCAGCCAGCCATTTATCAGAGGACTGCTTCATTATAGCCTGGACTAGGACCTGAACTTGCTGTTTCTTTTGTCGATAAGATTCCCATTTTTCGCCTGTTTCCTCTTCAGATAACTGCGCCTTCTCTGCTTCTCTGTGCTCCCTTGAAGCCACCCGTCGTTGTTCGATTGCCTCCTTAATTTCCATATTCCACCAGCTTCGTCGCTTCCTCTTTCCTCTCCAGCGGTTTACTCCTTTCACTTGTTTCATTTTTGTAGCGATGAGCAGTTCTAACTGATTATAATCCCACTTTTCCATGGGGCGTTTCTCGATTACTTCTTCTATTTCGGCTGATATTAGCGCTATTTGTTCATCGTTTAATTTTGCGTTATCTTTTTGACATCGCTGCATTTCTCTTTTGACTAGGGCTCCCAACTGTAGACTAATACGTTTATGATCACTTCCTAGGCTGTACTTCCCCTCTTCGTCTATTTCCATTATTGCGAGCTTGCCATAGATGCCCTTCGACATTAGACAGTAGTCAATGGTTGTTTGCCTGTTACGGGATTCCCACGTGATTTGTCCCTCACATTTAGTTTCTCTGTTCACAATAACTAGGTTGTGCCGCTCACACAAGGCTAGCATTAACTTCCCGTTACAATCCGTGCATCCATCCAGATCCTCGATGTGGCCGTTTATGTCTCCAAGCAAAATAATATCGACACCGTCTCCAATCTGCTTTATATCGTCATTGAGGCACTTAACTAGATCCTTGTTTTCTTGTCTGCATTTGCCCCCGGTCCCTAAATAAACTACCCCTAGCCATGCCCTTTTGCCAGCAATTGTACCTGATACCCAGACATGTTCCTTGCAAGTTGATTTTATTCTTTGCTAATTTGTTCCTTGATGTATCAGCATACCTACTCCTCCTCCCTTCTTCTCCGTTGTTCTGTTGCACCCTTCCCAGATATAGCCATCGATTAAAGGTGGATCTTCTAGATCCCTCAGATGTGTCTCGCATAGAGCGTACACACCTACTGCTTCGTCCTTTAACTGCTGTTCTATTTCTAGCCATTTCGCTCCCTTTCTACCCCCTTGCATGTTTATGTAACTGATCCTGGCTCCACTCGGTGGTGTCGCCACCGAGCGGAGCGACACCAAGCAGCAAGCTGAGGCGTTCAGGCGCCCCTCTTTCCTCCATGAGACCGGCCGTGGCGAAGAGAAGAATGCGCGCGAGCCTCGAGCGGACTGCGCCAACATGGCGAGGACAGCATGTAAGAAAGCGGCGATGGCGCGACGGCAACATTCCTTGCTCGTGGCCAACCGAGGCCGAACGAAGAGGCGTTCGCAACAGGAAACAAATTTCATGATTTGCGTAACTTTAGTGCAGCTTTACAAGTGCTGGGCTAGTTGTACTCGATGTGGACCGTGATAAACGTGATTTCGGACTACATATGACAAAATGCGCTGTCACAGTTTGAGCACAAAGCGCGGACTTTGCACCGGCGCGCCTTCTCTTAAAAAAGTGCAAATAGTAGGGCACTGAAATCTAACAGTTTGTGCCACACTTGCATGTTTCATTCATTGTTTGGAATAAAACGTGAAGGTTAAAAATGTTTGTCATGATCTATATCATGTTTAATCAATGGTGGCAGCTTTCTGCCAATCGCCTGATATAGTCTTGAGTTAGACGTTTCAGAAACCGCGGACGTCTTGAAGAAGTTGCCAAAAGACATCTTGCCGTCGACGTATATGAGACGTTTCATTCTAGCGCAAGACATGTGAAGCCATTTCGAGCTCTTTCAGGACGTTTCTAAGACGTTCTGTGTTTCGTGGGTCTCGACGTGAACACTCGGTCGTTGTCCGTCACCACCGTTTTTGGTGCCCCAAAAGTGAATAGAATGTCCTCGTCAAGGAAACGTAGCACGTGTTCAGTTCACTTGTCTGGTACAGCACGTGTGATTATGAACCTCGTCGTGACGTCATCTGCCGTTATAAAGTACTTGTTGGCGTCCTCGGTGTAGATTGGTCCAACGTGGTCCATGGAAATGGTATCGAATGGTGCTTGTTTTGGCATGCGTGGGTTGAGCGAACCGTGTTGCACGCCTGTACTCGCGTTGTACCGTTGACACGCTTGACATCCGCGTACGTAGTTATCCACATCTCGGCTCATGTTGTGCCAGAAGTACCTTTGCCGGATTTTCGCAAGCGTCCTAGTACCATCGCCGTGCCCGCCCTCGTTGTGGTATGACGTGAAAACAGACTGCTTCAGGCTTTCTGGTAATACGCTGTTTCGCTCGTTCTCCGTCGGTGGACACATGTACAAGCCTGTCGTGCACGAGCCTGTACGATGTTGCTTCCGTTCCGTTTTTTCGTGCTTGGTCAATGACCGGGGCAAGTGAAGGGTCCTCTCTTTGCGCTTTGCAAAGTCGGTTGTCTTCAGCTCTGAGGACGAAAACGTTGTGTGTCTTTTCTGGGACTCTTGATAGTGCATCAGCGATGACGTTCGTCTTGCCCGATCTATGGCGGATCGTGAATTTGTACGACATCAAGTCGAGCACGATGGGGGCGAATCGCCGCTGCGGATTTTTCTTGGACATGATGTGCGCCATCGCCCAGTTGTCGGCGTAGACTTCGAAGTGTTGCAAGCCTTGCAGGTAGGGGTGGAACCTGTCTGTCACAGCCCAGTGCACCGCGATTGCCTCCAAATCTGTCGAGTGCTTGTGCCTGTCCGAGTCAGGCACTTTCTTACTAGCGTATTCCACTACGCGTACTTCGTTCCCGTGTTTCTGTGAAAGGACGGCGCCGAACGCATGTGTATGAGGCATCAACGTGAACTTGCGTTGGAAGTGCTGGGTCGAAGTTGGTTAATATCGGTGCCTCTGTCAGTCGATGTTTCAGCGTATCCATGGCTGTTTGGCATTCAGCAGTCCTCGTCAGCAGTGCATCCTTCTTCGTAAGTTCGGTCGATGGTTCAGCTATTTTCGCGTAATCTTTGATGTACTTCCTGTAGTGAGACGTCAGACCTAGGAATGATCGCACTGCCGTTTTCGAATGCGGTTGCCCAAATTCCTTTATGGCACCTATGCGTCGTGGGTCTATACTCTGTCTCACAAGATGTTTGCAGCACTACGAAAGGTAGAGCTCTCTCGTCCAATCAGGATGGCGCGCACTACATTAGTGTGTTCCTACGCGCCTGTCGCCCCGCCAATTACTGACAGGTGGCTCCATCCATGTGAAAGAAGGCGTACTAGTAGTTCGCTTCTTCCACCCTCTAGCAGGTGGCGCTTGATATCTTTTTATTCTTTTTTTGGTTTGTTTTTGGACAGGCGGACGCCCGTTCCAAAGGGACTGGCCCCACTTTTTTTTGTCGCGACCTGTTCTCATCAGTTCCTCTGTTATCGCGTCGCAGTAAATTTCAGTAATCGTGTCATGTGCATATAAATTTATTTACTCCAGCGTGCCCAGGCAGCCGAGTGTCGATGGTGGCGAAATGCAAAACAAGCCCATGTGCTGCGCGAAAGTCAACGCACGTTAAACGGGCTCGATCATTTCAACGTCCTCATCACAACTGAATTCAGCACTGCTGGTTGTGTCGTCCTCCAGGTTGACAACAATGGCCGGTCCCTGGTAAACAACATCGTCGATGAGGTGGTCCAGTTTTTTCATCACATCTTCCTCACTGATAATATGCTGGACGTAATTCTTCCATTTCTCAGCAGTCCCTTGCGTGATGCCTTGCCAAACCAGAGGCTCGACGTCTTGGAGCTTAAACGTCTTGTTTTGGCTGGCCACGAAACCCTTGACGTCGCTCCAGAGAAGCTCTATCGGGTTCAGTTGGCAGTGGTATGGTGGCAGGCGCACAACTAGATGGCCAGCAGCTGCAGCAATGCAGTCGACACGGTATCGCTCCCCACCTGTGTTCACACTGCTGACAAGCTGCATGACCTCGGCCTTCACCATGCCGCTGCTCCACGCGACACCTTTTCCGGACAGCCAAGCCTGTATGTCCTTTTTGAGTCTACTCATCCGCGGCACTTTATCCTGCTTCACAGAATGATATGGCGCGTTGTCCATCACTATAACGCTGCCGGGTGGTAGTAGTGGGAGAAGTCTCCTGGAGAACCAGTTTTCGTAGTGTTCCCCGTTCATTTCCTCGTGGTAATCGCCCGAGTTTTTCTTCGCTCGGAAAACTTCCGCTGCGCCTTCGACAAAACCTTGCTCACTACCGCAATGCGTCACAATAAGCCTGCCACCTTTGCCGCTGGAGTTTTGTAGACCAGTCGACAGTCCGGATCGATGCGCTTGGTGTGCAGATTGGATGGTGCAGTCAGTCCACACTCGACTTCACGTGTGGCCGGCGTTAACCCACGTTTCGTCGGTGAAGAAAATAGGCCTACCCTGGCGTCGCAGCTCCGCTATCTGGCGCAGGTACCGGCGGCGACACTGCACAATGTGCGTCGCTTCGATTAACATCGCATTCCGAGAGCGCTTCTTGTATCGGAAGCCAAGTTTCTTCAACATCCTCTGCATTGTCGCTGCGGACACGGTCGGTAGCGTGTCGTCCTCTTCGAAATGCGCAACCACCTTCGCGATAGTTGGAATTTCCCCTCCGTGCAAAAAGGTGTGTACCACCCTTCGCAACACGCTCAGGTCAAAATCGTCCAGATTCTTCGTCCGGTCGCGGCCTCTTCCGCCAGCACGCTTCTTCGGTGACAACACTCGGCCCGCCTTCAACGTCTCCGTTGTCCACTTGTAAAGCGTTCGCTCGCTCACCTGCGTGAGTTTTGCCGTCCTCTTGATGAGCGCATTTGTACTCGAACTGCCCCCGCACTCGACGCGAAGCGCTTCAAGAATATTTAAAGCCACCTGCTTCGCCTGCTTGGGGAAACAGCGCACTGTCGGTGTAGAGCACACAGAAGACACAACAGACTCGACCGACGCCATGTTGGAAAGTGGCGACGCATCACTACCTCGCAGCAGGCCTCCGCAGAGCTGTGTCCGTACGGGCTTTGTCTGGTAATATCCCCAGTGATTGAAACACTCTCTACCATTTAAATATACCTGTCCAAAGCATGTCTTAAGTTGCAATGCTTTTTGTTATGATTAATAGTCGTACACTCCTCAAATATTCGAGGGACTATTTTCTGTGTTTCTGCAGTCCAGATTGGACTAGAGAGCTCTACCTTCCGTAGTGCTGCAAACATCTTGTGAGACGAAGTATAGAGCTACTCCGTTTCGCGAAATGACGTAGCCCAAGAAGCTAACAGAGTCGGCTGCGAAAGTACACTTTCTAAAGTCCACTCGTAGGTTGAGGTCTCTGAGTCTCTTCAAAACATGGTTCACTGTTTGGATGTGCTCTTCGACGTCGTTCGTGAAGATGCATATGTCGTCCATATACACAATGATGTGTCCGCTGTCGATGAGCGGTTGAAGCCCTTCGTCCATGATGCTTTGCATAGTTGCCGGTGCTGTGCATAAGCCGAAAATCATGCGTGTTGGCTCATAGTGTCCGTCTTCGGTCACGAAGGCCGCTTTCTCGATGTCCTCTTCACAGATTGGGACGTTCAGGAACGCTTTCTTCACGTCAAGTTTCGAAAACAGTCGCGATCCTGACACCTTGCGGAGTAGTGTACCGATTCTAGGCATAGGGTAAACCCGTTTGATCGTCTTCGCATTGAGGAAACGGTAGTCAACGCACATCCTTTTTGGTGTAGATTTGTGCAGTGGCTGGTCGACAACAATCACAGGCGAGGCATATGCAGACTTGGACTTGCGGATGATGCCCTTTTTCAGCCAGTTCTCAGTTTCTTGCTGTTGTGTCCCCTTATTGCTTTTGTGTGTGTGCGCCCCCGCATCCTCCTCCTAACGACCACTCGCATCCTCCTCCTAACGACCACTTGCCCTTCGTCGCACGCTGTCGCCAGATGCCCCTCCATGGTGCGCCCCCGCACCCTCCTCCTGTTTTGGGAAGCCACTCCCTCCCGTGGACGCTTCTCCGCTCCCTCCTTTCTTCGGGCGGCCAGTTCGGCTCCTGCCTCGGTCGACGCTGGTCGCACCCTCATCGGCTTTAAATAAACGAAGTCTTAAAGTACCGTGTGCGTCTTTCGCTGCATTCAACACAGCGACCGGACACGACAGTGGCGACGAGAAAGTGGATTCGACCCGCGCTACGCAACGCTATTGACAAGCCATGGCTACGCGAGGGTTTCCCAATCAGATACCAGAGTTCAACGGCTCATCGTGGTCATCGTGGGTTGGACGCCTTCAGTTCTACTTTGAAGCTAACAACATCACAGACCCAGCCTTGAAGAGGGCCAACCTGCTGACGCTGTGCGGGGAGCAGACCTACGATACTGTCTGCGCCCTTATTCAGCCAAGCACACCAGCGGCAGTGTCTTACGACGACATCGTAAAAGCGCTGCAAAAGCACTACGACCCAAGGCCATCCGAGGTCTACAGCCGGGCTCGCTTCCAACGACGAGATCAACTGGGAGGAGAAACTGTGAGCGCCTACGTAGCCGCGCTCAAGAAGCTCGCTGCCGACTGCAATTTTGGAACGCTGTCGACAACAGCTACCGGGCAGGAGGGAGACGCAGCTTCTTCTGCTAACACCACCATGCTTCCCTTGGACGTGATGTTACGCGACAGATTTGTGTGCGGACTGAGTGACGAGTCACTGCAGCAGCGCCTGTTCGCTGAGAAGGACCTCACATTCAGCAAAGCTTACGACATCGCCGTTCGAGCGGAGAGCGCCGGTCACCAGCAGAGAGGGATTCGCCGGAACACCGAGCCGGTACACCAGACAAGCAACCAGGTGCGCAAGCCTTCTGTTGTTGTAAAATCGGTCAAAAAGGCACAACGCTGCTGGCGGTGTGACGACCAACACAACCCCCAGGGATGTCGATTCCAGTCAGCCACGTGTAATTTTTGCCACAAGCGAGGGCATATCGAAAGAGCATGCATTACGAAACGGAGACTTGCCAAGATAAAGTCACCTTCCCAGCCTAATCACAGCGTCAACGCCTCAGAGAATACGCCGCTATCTGATCTCCATGGAACAACATCAGCAACACCATCTGTGTTGTACGACCTGAACACCATGAATCTCGGCACGCGACCGAAGATTTTTACAGAAGTAAGCGTACATCACCAGCTGATTAAGTTCGAGGTGGACTCCGGCGCAGCCTGTACTCTGATCAGTGAGGACACGTTCCGAACTTCATGGCCATCTGACGCACCCGCCCTGCAACAAGACGACACGCACCTGCGAACGTGGTCAGGACAGAATCTGCCACTATTGGGCTCTGCCAACGTGCAGGTTAACTACAACGGCCAGACCCATACGCTACCTCTGCTTGTTGTGAAGGGCACAGGATCAAGCCTTCTAGGGAGAAACTGGTTTTCTCCACTAGGCGTGATGATATGCGGCATACACCAGACGCCGAGCCAGAACATGGTTGAGCAACTGCAAGAGAAATACGAAAGAGTATTCTCGGAAGAGATTCCAGGAAACGAAGGGCCCCCGGTCACACTGGAGTTGTTGGACAACGCGCAACCCAAATTTCTGAAGGCCAGGCCGGTGCCGTTTGCTCTCCGAGATTCAGTTGAAAAAGAGTTGGACAAACTGGAGCAGCAAGGTGTCATCGAGCCGACGCAGCATTCAGAATGGGCCACACCACTTGTCGTAGTTCGCAAGAAGAACGGAACCATACGCCTCTGCGGAGACTACCGGAGCACCGTCAATCTTGCGACTAAAGCGTCCTCTTACCCGCTACCGACACCTGAAGAAGTATTCAGTGTACTACGTGGCGCAAGAGTCTTCAGCACATTGGACCTCACCCAGGCGTATCAGCAGCTGAAGGTGAGCGAGTCAACTGCTGAATTATTGGCAATTAACACACTGAAAGGCTTGTACAAAGTCAAGCGACTGCCTTTTGGCGTAGCTGCAGCCCCGGCCATATTTCAAAAATTCATGGAGACAGTGCTTCAGGGCATCCCAGGAGTTTGTGTCTACCTTGACGATGTCATCATCAGTGGCACTTCCACTGAAGAGCATGCAGTGCGCCTAGAGCTCGTTCTCGAAAGGCTAGCAAACGCTAATTTGTGCATAAGCAAATCGAAGTGCTGTTTTGCGGTGCCAGAGGTGCAATTTCTGGGACACCGAATTGATGCGGAAGGCATTCACCCTACCGAGGACAAAGTGCGAGCGATCACAGAAGCACGAGCTCCAACAAACAAGCAGGAGCTACAGGCTTTTCTCGGACTCTTGACGTTCTACGACCGGTTCTTGGAACAAAGAGCTACCGTGGCCAACGACTTATACCAACTCCTTCGGAAAGATGTGACATGGACATGGTCGCCACGCCATCAGCAGTCATTCGATGCCCTGAAAGACCTGATTCGAAGATGTACAGTCCTCCGCTACTACGACGAAAGGAAGCCTCTGCTTTTGGCTTGCGACGCATCACCGTACGGAGTCGGCGCGGTTCTATCGCAAACTGACGAGCAAGGAAGGGAAGCTCCCATCGCCTTCGCCTCACGTACGTTGTCGCAAGCAGAACGCAACTACGCGCAACTTGACAAAGAAGGGCTAGCCATCGTCTACGCGGCGACACATTTTCACCAGTGCATTGCCGGCCGGAAGGTGACCTTTATAACCGATCACCGACCGCTATTGGGCATTCTGGGACCACAAAGGCCTATGCCACCAACTTTGTCTCCGCGAATGACACGTTGGTGCATCAAACTCTCAGCGTACGACTACGCTCTGGTCTACCGCAATGGGAGTAAACATCAAAACGCCGATGCGCTAAGCCGTCTGCCACTAGACGCAACTGTTGACGAACCATTTCCACCAGGAGACGTTCTGATGTTCGAAGCACTGCCAGAACCTCCGCTTACAGCAGGCACAGTTGCAGCATCTACGCAGAAGTGCGCAGCTCTCCGGCTAGTTTACACAGCTGTTCAACAAGGCAACGTGCATAAACTCAAAGGGGACAACTTCGACGCTTACCGCAGGCGAGCTACAGAGTTGAGCACCCATCACGGCTGCATCATATTTGGGTCCCGAGTTGTGATGCCGAGAGAACTACGCGCACAAGCTATGTCTCTCATCCACGCCGGACATCGGGGCATCGTTGCAATGAAAAAGTGTGCCAGAAGCTACATGTGGTGGCCTGGCATTGACAACGACATCGAAACAGTGGTGTGAGAATGCAAGCCTTGCCAGAGCAGCCGGAGCGCCCCGCCGAAAGCTCCTGTCCCAGAATGGGAAAAGCCAGACACACCATGGCACACACTGCACATTGATTTTGCAGGACCAATTGAGGGCTGCACTTTCCTTGTGGTCGTAGATGCCTACACAAAGTGGCTTGAGATAAGGCAAATGGGACAGACGACTTCGGCAGCAGTCATTGACAACCTCCGATCACTATTTGCAACGTTCGGCCTGCCGCGCAAGGTAGTGTCGGACAACGGAACACCGTTTGTGTCTGCGGAGATCCTCAAGTTTTATCGCGACAACGGGATCTCATCAGTTACATCGGCCCCCTACCACCCAGCGACAAACGGACAAGCCGAGCGCTACGTAGCCGAGCTAAAACGCGCCCTTGAAAGAGATCAGACAGGCTCGCTGCAGCGCCGCCTTGCGCGCTTTCTCTTCAAGCAGCACACGACGGTTCAGAGCACAACAGGCGAGACCCCCTCGAAAATGATGTTCGAGCGTGAAATGCGAACCCAGCTCACAGCCATCCTCCCCGAGCCAAAGGCAGAGACGTTCCGGGAAGAAAAAGCAATTCCGCGCTGCGGCACGCTTAATGAGGGGCAGCGCGTCCTCGCCCGACAGTTTCTGAAAAAGCCACGCTTGGAGGAAGCTACAATTGTCAGACGCATAGGCCTGCGCTCTTGGCTCGTCAACATACATGGCACAGTAGCACGCCGACATCTCAACCAGCTGCGTAGATTTACGACGCCGTCTGAGAGCTGTCCGCCAGCGGAGAGAACACGTGCACCATCTTCCCACATAGCCTGGCACCTCTTCCCGGAAGAAGAGACTTCGCCCAGGACAGACCTAGGAGACACAGCGAACAACAGCCAGCCTACAAGTGTTTCTCCCCCGAGCGCACAAAGCCAGCGCGCCTCCACGCGTGAGCGCCGACCCCCTGCACGATACCAGGCAACTTTCTAAGGGGGAAGGAAGTGTTGTGTCCCCTTATTGCTTTTGTGTGTGTGCGCCCCCGCATCCTCCTCCTAACGACCACTCGCATCCTCCTCCTAACGACCACTTGCCCTTCGTCGCACGCTGTCGCCAGATGCCCCCCCATGGTGCGCCCCCGCACCCTCCTCCTGTTTTGGGAAGCCACTCCCTCCCGTGGACGCTTCTCCGCTCCCTCCTTTCTTCGGGCGGCCAGTTCGGCTCCTGCCTCGGTCGACGCTGGTCGCACCCTCATCGGCTTTAAATAAACGAAGTCTTAAAGTACCGTGTGCGTCTTTCGCTGCATTCAACACAGCGACCGGACACGACACTTGCCTTCTGAATTTTCTGTTTACGTCACTCGTCGTATAAGGCTGCATACGGACTGGTTTGTCGTCGATTAGGTCAATTGTGTGCTCTGCGTGCATGCACAGACCCAATTAGTTGCCAGGGTTTGTAAAGACTTCAACGTTCTTGATAAGCACTGACTTCAGTTGTTCTGTTTCCTCGGCGGTAAAGTCTGTCGGTTGCATTTGAGAGGTCTCCTGTTGTACTTCATCCAGTGAAGGAAGTTTGGCACTCACTTGCCTGTCGAAGTTGTTCTTGGTGGCAGTTCCACACACTGCTGTTGTGGTTGCCCTGCTTTGATCGTTGCACTTCGGTTGTTGCAGAACGCCTTGTCGGTAGACTTCTGTTCGTCGTTTTTGTTGTGTGCCGTTCTTCGCTATCCACTCGATCGTATGAGTTCCATCTGTGTATCGTTGGATGTATTCAAACATGATACACTCTCGCCAGTCTGTACCTATGACGGCTTCATATGCCAAGTTTTTGACCACTTTCACATCCACGGTAGCGCTTGCATCCCCGATAGTGATATGTCCTTGTGTAGCTCCAAGAGGTGCTGCTGAATCACCGAACGGGCCTTTCAGTACACAGTCCGTGTCTGGCACGATATCGAAGTTGTGTTTCTGTGCGAACGTGAGTGAGACCAGTGACGTAGTTGATCCCGTGTCCCATAAGGCCATCGTCTCTATGCCATTGATTTTCGTCGGTACAAGAATTATGTTTCCCTCTGAGCGTGCTGTCACGATGCAGTTGGTTCGTTTCTCCTGAGTCGCTTTTTCTTCCTTCCTTCGTGCAGCGGCTGCCTTCTCCTCCTCGGAGCGTGTGTCGGGCCTCGAGCAATCCCGGGCGCGGTGCCCCTTTGCAGGCAGCGAGCGCAGGTGTCTGCTGGAAGTCGCGTGTGCTTGCCTGGTCCGTGATGGTCTCTCACTGCTGCGGACCGGATCGCGGATGGTCCGCGCGCGTCAGCGCTCTCCGCGCGCCACGTGACGGGAACGTCACGGCTCTGAGCGACCTTGAGCGGGCGGCGCAGACTTTTCCGGGCCCGGATCGTGGACCGAGTGAAAAAGACGAGCGCCTTTTTCAGTCCGCGCAGACCGAGCCTCCGCCGCGGACCGGGATTGTTTTTGCTCTTTTTTACTTCTAGGCGCGCTCGTCTGGCCAGCTATCTTGAATGAAGTCGGCTTTACTCCGTGCTGGCGCCTTTCGTTTTGGCGCGCTTTTCGCCGAATTTGCAGCTCGAGTGCGGCATTGTGTGTCCTGCTTTCCGTGTTTCGCTCACTGCGTTCACTCCGTGTATGCTGCACTGCGTCGTACTGTGTATTTGAGCGTGTGCGTAAATGCGCGCTTTGCTTTGTGGTTTCTTCTAATTTGAGTGAATTTGGAAAGAAGGCGCTCAGTGAGCCAGTATCTGGTAAAACTGCTCTGGACTCAGCCGCAGCAAGCGTTTGAACTCTCCGGGTCGCATTCAAGTAGGCCCTCGTAGAGCAGGTCCTGCAAGCCCAAGCACTTTTTTTTCCAACCATGACTTTGCCCAACATAACAGTTTTTAGCCACGAAAGCTTCCTCCTCGTCCTCAGACGCTTCAATGGCTACAGCCAGTGCGGCGAGACGACGTTTTCTCTCGGCGTTCATGTTGAAACTCTCGGCAGCTGAGTTTTCGAAGCCACGCAAACAGCGCAAGCACGCCGTGGGCGAGAGGACGCGCGGATTGTCCGCTGCGTTCGTGTGAATGCTCGACGTCCGGACCGTCTCCCGGAGCTTGGTCACGCGTCACGATAACCGCGCTGACGCGTGCGGACCATCCGCGATCCGGTCCGCTCGTCTGAACCCACCTTTAAGGCCGATTCACACGACGGACCGTTCGCCCGCGGCCCGCGCACTACGTGTTCATCCGTGAGGACTTTGAGAGGCGCGCTGTCGGCCGCCAGCCATCCATCCATCCAGCGCGCCTCTCAGTGTGCTGACGCATGACCACGTAGTGCGCGGGCCGCGGGAGAACGGACCGTCGTGTGAATCGGCCTCGGTCCGTGGGAATGGCTTCGCACTAGTGCCGTCGCTTTTCGTCGTAGTCATGCGCCTGTCGAATTGTCGGGCGTAGATGATGAATTCCGACACGTTGCCTTTTCTCAGATCGTGGAAGGCCGCTAGCATGGGTCTTGCGTTTTCTGATCGTACGCCTTGAATTAACCAATCCACAATGTTGTCGTCGCTGAGGGCGTACTTGCCGCGTTTTATGCGTTGCAGTCGGCTGTACATGTAGTTGGTAAGAGCTTCGTCTTCCTTCTGTCGTCGTGCGTTGACGTTTTCGACCCACTCGTAGAACAGAAGCTGTTTGTCGAATTCCTTTCGCAGTGCTGTTATCCAGGTTGTCCATTCCTTCAGGCCTATGCCGTCCGTACGATGCCAAGCTGACGCGCGGCCGCGAAGCCTGGAGATTGCAGCGTTGAGCATAGCCATCTCGCTCCATGAACATCTTTCGCGCATGCTCTCCACAGATGTGATGCATTCGTCTAGGCTTTCGCCGTCCGTCCCGGAGAACGTCGGGAGACTTGCGTGAGATCGGGCATTGTCGTGACTTAGATCGCAGTGCTTTCGTTGACCCGTCGTGTGGTGTCTTCGCTGTCTGCCGCGTTAATCGGATTTCCGGTTGATCCAATTTGTCGTTCCAGTAGCCGTGCCATCACTTGCATTGTCGTCGCGAGCATCGTTAGCTCCGTTGTGCCGTTCGCCGTTTCAGTTCGTATGGTCGTGGACGTTTCGCCGAAAAGCATGTTTGGTTGCGGACCTCGGTGTAGGTCTTCTTCACTCTCGTACTCGTCGTTGAATGTTGAGTGCTTCGCTTCGCCTTGTTTAGCCATGCGGCCGGTTGTTCGCTCGTAACGCGCGTCACGCTTTGTCGTCGGGAGTGGGACGCCGTTCGCTGACACCGTGGAGGCCGGGAACTTTCCGATACGATTTCTTCCCGCGTCGTTGACCTCGTTCAGCTTTGTCCTCAGTCCGTCTGAACTCGCTGCGTCTTCATGGTCGTACAGCACATGGCGTTGCGATATCAGCCGCTGAGTTACGGTATTTTCCGGTTGCCTGTCCGCGTTGGATTCGTACTAATCCCATCCTCGTCGCCATGTCAGGCTTGGTGCACATGATGGACACGACCAATTCTGCAAACAACATTTAATGAAGGATTAACTGTATTACATGACTGTCTCGACGAGCGCGTCGTCACGGCTTGAACGTTGTGCTCGCTCTCCCTCTCTCCCCTCGGGTCTCGCGCCTCCCCGCGGAGACGATGCCAGGGTGAGGACGCTTGCTCTTGCGTCGGGAAGGTTGGCCAAGAGCTTGACCGTAACCTTGTCGCGCCCGGGTGCAGTGCCCCGCTTCATTTTGCTCAAGGCCGCCCGGAGGTCGTGGAGCTGGAACGGCTTGTCCAGCTTCGTGTTCTCTTCGCCTGCATACGAGTACGCCGCCTGCCGGGGGTCCTTAGTGGTGCACAGGTAGCGATCCCTGAGCGTGTGCGCTAGTTGTTTTGTCGTTCCTGTAAAGTTGTGCAAGGCCCTATGTACGAGGGGGTACCCAAAAGAAACCGGACTAAATTTTTTGGTCGGCAAAGCTTCTGTGGTACCGCGTTTTGCCACTAGGAGCGCATAGAACGAACATTCCAGAGTCAGTAAGCCGAGTGCCGTCGTTGAAGGAGGTCAGACTAGTTTAGGCAGAGCTTTAGAGTGACGACTGTTTTGTGTGAATGTCGTTTTTGCAATGGCTGATTTTCGTGAACAGAGTGCGGCGGTGAAATTCTGATTTTTGCTCGGAAAAAGTTGAATGGAAACTCTTGAAATATTAAGAAATACGTACAAGGACGATGCTATGGGGACAACTAAAGTGTTCCTGAATCGAATTATGAATCAAAGCAACAATCATGCCAATGGAAAATTTCAAATTCACCTCGCCTCAAGAATGCTCGTCAGGTGAAACCAAACCTCAAAACAATGCTGATTTGTTTTTAAGACGTGAGAGGAGTCGTCCATTGAGAATTTGTTCCGCAGGGTCAGACAGCCAGGCCTTCTACTTGGATGTTTTGAAAAGATTGGGCAACAGTGTGCGGTGGAAGCGGCCAGATTTGTGGCGGTCGGGTAACTGGTTTTTCCATCATGGCAATGCCCCTGCTCACACAGCCCGGTCTCTACGACAATTTTGGACCAAAAAATGGCATGACCCCTATTCCTCAACCCTCATACTCTCCCGACCTTGCCCCGTGCTACTTTCTTTGTTTCCTAGAAAGAAAAAATTGGTGAATGGAAAGCGTTTCGCTGATGTTGCTGAGGTGAAGAAAAAAACGACGGAGGCACTGTCAAGCATCACAAAAGATGAATTTAAAAAATGTTTTGCAAAATGGAATGAAAGATTCGACAAGCGTATCATTGCAAGTGGGGAATACTTTGAAGGATATTGAAGGTCTGTGCTTAAAATGTGAACAAATAAGTTCAAACAAAAATAAGTCCGGTTTCTTTTGGGTACCCCCTCGTAATTGGCGTTGGGTTTCCGTGCGTGTTTGTATTGGATCGATGAGAGCGCGGAACAGGCGCCACGTGTTGCGGCCAGACATCTGGCGAGCAGCCGCGTTGCACAGGTCCACCCAGTTAGTGTCGGCAAGCTGAGTAGCATATTCCGCTGCCTGTTGTGTGAGTTCGAGGATGCGGTTCTTTAGGCGTCTGTTATGTTTCTGTTTCTTCCATCGCTTCGTGAGGCTGCGACGGGCCTCCCAAAGGTGGAGAAGGTGGTTGTCCACGTCTGTTTGTGTTTCTGTGAGCTGTATCTGCTGTTCGTGTTGTGTGAGTGTAGACGTGAGCGATCTGGACCAGGCGTCGTATCCCGACTGGAGGGGGTCTACAATAGGTAGAGAGGTGCGGAAAGTCGTCCAGTCAGGGATACGAGCTTGTTTTAGTGGGCGTTTCAGGGGACGCATGTAAATGGTTGTGTTGATTATACAGTGATCACTACCTAGAGTGTCCTCTGTATTCAGCCAGTCGGCATGTCGTATGTTGCGTGTAAATGTGAGGTCCGGGCAAGTATCTCGTTGAATGGAATTGCCGACACGTGTTGGGTTGGCGTGGTCAGTGTGCAGGGTGAGTCCAAGTGTGGAAAGAAGTTCCGCAAGCTTCCTCCCACGCCTGTCCTCCCGGGGGTATCCCCATAGCCTGCTCGGGGCGTTGAAATCGCCGACGATTAGGAGGGGATCCCTACCCGCCACCTGCATAGCTTGAGTGAAAATTTCATTGAACGTGACGTTGTTAAGTTTCGGTGGGCAGTAAATATTTACAATGTGTACAGGTGGGTCAGACCGCTTTAGCCTACGCCGCGCTCCTCAAATACATCAATAGCATTTGGGACGGAGAGACTCCTCTCCCTCTCGATTGGAAATCGGCTCTCGTGACCTTTATTCCGAAAGCCGGCAAACCTATTGATGTGGAGAACCTTCGCCCCATCTCCCTCACGTCTTGTGTCGGCAAGCTGATGGAGACGATGGTGCGCGACAGACTCTCCGATTTTCTCGAAACACAGCACACTTTCGCGGACACCATGTTCGGTTTTCGCCCTCACAAGTCTGCACAGGATATACTTCTGCAGCTTCACCACGACATCTTAGATCCTGTCGAATGTCCCCACAACGACAAGGTGGTCCTGGCCTTGGATCTTAAAGGCGCATTCGACAACGTCAAACACGAAGTAATCCTGGACCACCTCAGTAACGCCAACTGCGGCCACAAAACATTCAACTACATAAAACAATTTCTTACAGACCGTCAAGCCTACATACGCATACAAGATGCGGAACACGGGCCATACACCATCGGCTCGAGGGGAACACCTCAAGGCGGGGTCCTGTCTCCCCTCCTCTTCAATTTCGCAATGCTTCATCTTCCCTCCAAATTGTCCTCTTTGCCCGGGATACATCACGCTCTTTATGCGGATGACATTACAATCTGGGCCACGCAAGGTAACCTGGGCCACATGGAATCCTGCCTGCAAGCAGCGGCGACCCTAGTCGACGACTACGCGGCCTACTGCGGACTCCAGTGCGCCCCGTCTAAATCAGAATTTGTGCACATACGTCCCTCCCCTCGGGACACAACACCGCTTTGCATCAGTCTCCCCTCGGGACCGATCCGGGAGTCCAAGGAGATCCGCGTCCTTGGTCTCTTCATACACCACCAGCGCAGAGTCGACACCACCCTAGCCAAACTTCGCACGGTGGGAGACCAGGTGGGCCGCATGGTCCGCCGGGTCTCCAACAAGCGGGGCGGATTACGAAGCAAGGATGCACTGCGGCTTGCCCATGCTTTCGTAATGAGTAGAATCCTCTACTCAACCCCCTACTTGCACCTGCGCAAACATGATGATGACCAACTGGAGGTCATCCACCGGAAAGTCATCAAGCGGGCTCTCGACCTCCCGGTCACCACGTCCAACCAGCGACTTCTGGCCTTGGGCGTGGTGAATACATTTCGGGAGCTTCGAGAGGCCCACTTAGTCAACCAATACACGCGTCTTGCACAGACCACGTCCGGTCGCCGCCTCTTGGACCGGCTACACATCAAACATGACTACCATATTGAGGAAAGGGAGAGAGTGCCAGAACCCTGGAGACGCGCCCTCCGGGTCCGACCCCTTCCCCGCAACATGTCCAGAGAAGACCATAGCGGTCGTCGCCAGGCGCGCGCGGAAGCGTTGGCGCGATACTATGGTAACCAACAACATGTGTATTACGTGGACGTTGCCGGCCCACACCACCGGGTGTGGTACACGGCCGCAGTCGTACACAACAGAAACACAGTCAACGGGCTCACTTTCAAAGCCTACAGCGCAACACACGCGGAGGAGATTGCCATTGCTCTTGCTCTCACTACTCCCAAGTCGAAACACATCATCACCGACTCGCGAGGGGCCTGTCGGAACTACGAGTTGGGCTGGGCTCCCCCGCTTGCCTGGCGCATACTGGAATATAGCTGTCGATCTGAAGATCCAACTCCACGCAACCTGATTTGGGCCCCCGGTCACCAGGGACTCCAGGGAAACGAACAGGCCGATCAGGCCGCCCGCGCACTCTCTCCCCGGGCTATCTCCCTGTCCTTGGAAGGGTACTCCCAATCAGACAATCTGGCCATTACATTCAAACAAATCACCGATTACTACAAGGAGGAGCACCGGCGCTACCCGGCCCCTTGTAAGGGTCTGGATCGCGCTGACGAGCGCCTCCTCATCAAAATTCTTACTAACACTGTACTGTGCCCGGCGGTGCTTAAACATTTCAATATATCCTTTGATGGCGCGTGCCAGTTCTGTGGGGAGGTGGCTGACACCTTCCACATGGTTTGGGCGTGTCAGTCAAACCCATCTATCCCCCCCAACCCCAACCCCAGCAGAGAGGACTGGGAGGCGGCCCTGCTCGGCTGTCAGGACCTAAAGACCCAAAAGGCCTTGGTTCACCGGACGCGGGCGGCGTTGCTTGCCAATGGGGCCCGGAATAGGGGCTCCACCTAGTATTGTTAGGGGAAAGGGCCAATAGGGCCTACCCCAATCACCTCTCTGTAAATATTTATTGCATTATAAATGTTTTTCACCACCACCACCTTGCTCTTGCTTCCTCCGCTTGGCGATAGATGGTGCGCATTTCTGTACCAACACAAGCTAACAAGCTGCAGCTTTTCTCTCCGTTTGCAGAGGTGGGCTATAAGTGGGCTGAGGCGTTCGCTCCGCTTATCATTTGAGGATAGCGGCTGGCAAACTAGAGGCGCTGCATGAGGTGTTTGCGCCGCTAATTGCTGTTGTTCCTTTCCAGACGAATAAAGCGTTGTAAGCTGTTACGTTCGTTCGTTTCGCTCTTATGTTCGTTCGTTTCGTGGCACCATGATTAACGAAAATTGTTTTGAGCGGGTAAATGGCGTGGTCCGCGAAGCTGACGAGATGTGCTCGCAGCAGCAGTGAAATGGGCACCGGTTAATTATGTGCAGTACGGCTGCTGCGTTCAGTTGTGTGTGAAGTGTGGGAGATTTTATGCTCGGTGATGTGAAGCTGAGGAACTTCGCTGCAGAGACAGTACAAAATATGCGGATTTTTACGTGCATTTATTTACCGATATCTACAACTATTTCCAGGAATAGCATATGTAGCATATTTTGCATGTATCTGCGGCTATATACACTACAACTCTGTATTTATAGCCATCTAACTTTATAAAATTTGCGTCTATTTGCTTGCATTTGCACGTATATATACAGTCATAAGAAATTTGCATTATAGCGCTACTTTTGCACACGCGAGGAGTACAAAGCTTCCCGTTAGCGAGCTGAACACAACAAGAAACGAAACAAAACACACCTAACGCCCGTGTGGAGTCACCTGTTCGTACGTCCTCGTGTGTTTGATCGCCCTCTCTGCATGGGGAAGCGAGCGACAACGCCGGTGGAAGAGGCCCACTGATGCAGTGCCGAAGAAACGCTGCCTTGTGGTTCGGCCTTTACGGTGACTGCCCCAGAACACGTGCTGAAGTGAACTTGGTTTCAGTTTTATCTTTCCTCGTTTCCTTCACGCGCATTTTTTACATCTGCGCCATTTTATCAGCGCCAGGTTGCGGCAGACTGGCGCAGACTACAAACAGGTACCGACCCACACCTGCACAAACTAGACAAGATTTTCCCTACCCAATATGCAGACGAATGTCCGTGGTGTCAGGGTAAGCCTACACTAGAGCATGTCACATGGACCTGCCCTAAGGCAGACTTAGAGCCCAGAATAGACCACCCGAGTGTGATGCAGTGGGAGCACTTGCTGGCCAGCGAGGACGAGGAAGCGCAACGATTTCTCGTGCGCCGAGCCACGATGGCAGCAGTCAAGTGCGGCATCCTGGACCAAGGATCGACCACGGCGCCCAGTGACCCGTAAGGGTCAAGCACACTTGAAATTTATGAACAATAAAGTTTTTTCCATCTATCCTGGTTGCGTACGGCCCAGCAGCATCAGCTGTTGCGCCGTGAATTTGCGAATGGAGTTCACTTCTCGCTTCTTAAAACAGACGTAGCTGCAGGCTGCCACGGACAGAGAATAATCCTTACCTAGTTGTCGTAACGATGACAGCGTATCCTGCAAAAAGTAGAACTATGACTGCACAACTATTGGTACCTGGTAGTTTCAAAAAATGCCCTCTCGGGAAGGCTTACCATGCCTTCTTTATTTCATTCTCCAATTTTCCTTACTGAACATGACTATATCGCAAGTCAAAATAGCATAACTGATTACTTTGTACATCTGCCATCTGATTTCACATTTCCGCCAAGCGGTTTCAGTGTCTCTCCCGGAATGTTTCAGCGTTGTAGCTATAAGACCAACATGATTCCATCAAGCCGCCACAGCCTTTCGTCGCAATGCCAACGCCGCTACGCCGCACTCTGTGGCTCCTTTTAAACATTCAAGGGCACTTTGGCTCTCTAAAGTGCTGCAAGGCGAAAGCCTTTCCTGGCGCACTGTTTGGCATTGACTGCGAGACTGTTTGTGCTGTACTAGTGCTTTAATTGACTACACGTTACAACCACACTCGTTGACTGCCAACTTTGCTTCTTTAGCACGACTCTCTCTCTGATTCGATGAGTTCGGTCGTATCCATGGCTCCGTTCGCAGTAATGAGGTATGTAATGTAGTCGCCTACGGACGCCTTACGCGCCCTGTCAGAGCGGACGACAACTATTTTATCAGTTGTCGTCTGCTCTAAAAGGAGGCGTCAGGCATCTTCGAATGCGCGCACTCTGACGTCTAAACCATTTCGACCAACCGACAAGCGTGACACCTCTGCTGACAACCTTCTGTCAACAACGATGAGGCGTTAAAGGCTCTCGCCTTAAGAGCGCCTGCACCGGTTTCACGATGAGCAGCGACGCGGTGAGCAGCACCACGAACGGAGCGCCCTATGACGTGTCCATACCATGGAGGAAAAAAAAGTTTTTTTCCTCCATGGTCGATAACTGACAGGCAGCGTGATCATCATGAGAGATGCAGAGCGCCGCCTCATGAAGAAAGAGGGAACGTTTCAGAAATTGTCTTCATCCGCTTTCCGTCGTCAGGCGCCACTCAGGTGTCGGTTTCCCCCACAGGAGTAGGGCAGGCGGGAAGGCTAGCCGACGGGGGAGAGTAGGAAAGGAGGATAGGAGAGGGCGTGGTGCGGACGGTCGGATCGGCCGTACTCGGTAGGCATTCTAAAAATAGAGCAGGCGCTGGCCTGGGACGTAGCGCTTTAGGAAGAAGGTAAGAAATTATGGAAATCATCTAGTGCCCATATACAGGGTGTCCCAGCTAACTTGGACCAAGGTTTATAAAAAAACTAAGCATTCTTCAGAACTGAAATCGCATGGATGTTGTTAGGGTTTATCTAAAGTTACAGTAGCATTTTTTCGCTCCTCCTATTTGAATGATTAGTCGAGATAAATAAATTAACTTTTTAAATATAGCTTGAAACGTTCAGGCGTCAATGGGAAAGTTATGGAGCTCCACAAATATTGTCCAACCCAGGCACTTCCAACGAGATAGACTTAGCGTTGCCGTTTTTATTCAGGAAAAACGAAAGGCCGCGGAGTTTAAAAAATACCACTTGACAGCGTGCTCCGCGCGCCCGGATGCGCCGCGATTGCAGCGCTCTCATCCGTGCTTTGTAAAAACAGCACCCGCTTCGCGCCTTTCGGGCTGCCCAAGACAGAGCTTGGCGTTGTGCTTGGTTCCAAGATAAGCGCCAGTGGGTTCGGGCGGCAATTGAAAGAAAGCGCGGCTCCCGTTTCTGCGGCGATAATTGCGCACTCACGTTAGCAGAATACATGCGGAAGAACGACGACAATCTCATGAGTTCGAATTTAGGAGCAAGATCCCAACTAGCAAAGACGCATGTAACAAGCCTGATAACGTCGTGTGAATTACGCTGAAAAACGGAAGCCAATCTCATGAGTTCGAATTTGGGAGCAAGATCCCAACTAGCAAAGACGCATGTAACAAGCCTGATAACGTCGTGTGAATTACGCTGAAAAACGGAAGCCACGCTTTCTTTCAATTGACGTTCGAACCCACTGGCGCTTTTCTTGGAGCCAAGGACAACGCCAAGCCCTGTATTGGGCAGCCCGAAAAGCGCGAAGCGGCTGACGTTTTTTAGAAAGCACGGACGAGACCGCTGTAATCGCGGCGCATCCGGGCGCACAGAGCGCGCTGTCACGTGGTATTTTTTAAACTTCGCGGGCTTTCGTTTTTTCGCAAATAAAAACGGCCACAATTCTATCCCGTTGGAAGTGCCTGGGTTAGACAATATTTGTGAAGCTCCTCAACATTCCTATTGACGCCTGAACGTTTCAGGCTATATTTAAAAAGTTAATTTATTAATCTTGACAAATTATTCAAATAGGAGCAACGAAAAAATGGTACTGTAACTTTAGATAAACCCTAACAACATCCACGCGATTTCAGTTCCGAAGAACGCTTAGTTTATTTATAAATCTTGGTACAAGTTAGCTGGGACACCCTGTATGTTATCGCGCTTCATCCGAGCATTAATAAGTAATTCAACCCGCCGCGGTGGCTCAGTGGTTACGGCGCTCGGCTGCGGAACAGAAAGACGCGGGTTCGATCCCGGCCGCGGCGGCTGAATTTCTTGAAGGCGAAATTCTAGAGGCCCGTGTGCTGTGCGATGTCAGTACACGTTAAAGAACCCCAGGTGGTCCAAATTTCCGGAGCCCTTCACTACGGCGTCTCTCATAGCCTCAGTCGCTTTGGGACGTTAAACCCCAATAAACCAATAAGTAATTCCGGTCCCAATCTTCTGCGCATTACAGTCGCGTTTTGGACAATGAGTGATGCCATAAATGTAGCAGCATACTGTTCTCGCCTTGGAAGAGAAGGAAGTTGTGGAAGTTGTGCTATGCGCAAAGCGCCAGGTTCCAATTTCACTTTTAGGGTTCCTTTTCTACACAGGCCTCTGGGTTCTGCATTTTTCCAACTCCGCAATGCTGCGCTCGGTAGCAGCAACAGAATGCAAAAGCCATCGCCACGCGTGGCGCGAACTGCTTTCACTCGAGCTACGCCTTGGCAGGGTGACGTGCGCATTTTGTTCTTTGCTTTCTGCGTTGCGCTATGGCAAGCCGTTCTGCAGCCATTCAAACACGCGCTTGTCGATCTGTCGCGGTCGTGCATAAATAGACTCGCCCGCCGCTTTTAGTTTGTATTTGTATCGGGGTGCACGCTCACCAAAACGCTTGCCGGGCAGCTTTCCTGCCAGTAGCGCAGAAGAGGACACGAGTGGTCAGCGCGAATAAACAGGCCTCCTCCGACTTGGAGTGGAAGAAATCGTGACGCACGCCTCCTCTGGGTTACGGGACGTGCTTGACACACCCGCTCTTCCTCGAATGTACCTTCAGGACGCCGGCTGCCTTTCCTCGTTCCAACGTCCGCGACCGATGTTTCAATGTGCTTGCCAGCAGGACGCGACAGCCACGCTTCTTCCAAGCGGAAAACGAAGAAGCAGTCACTGAGTACGAGTAGTTCAAACCAGAGAAGAGGACGCTTCGAAACAGCTACGATTTCGGGACCAGCTGTGGTATGCAACAGAAGACAACAAAGCGGGCAGTGGCGCCAGACCCGCAGCCATTACAAAATCATGTCGTCCTGCGTTCATCGCCAAGCGTCGGCGCCATCGTCGTGTGCCGACACCTCCTGGATCCGTCTGGCCGGCTCTGCCCCAGTCCGACCTGACCCGACTACGGCCTCTCCCGCCGCGTAACGAGCCGACCCTTATGACAACACCAGACGACCTCACGCAAAAACACTGCCGGCCCTACTAAACACGTCTGCGCGAAGTGTACGCGATCTGCCCTACATTAGATTTCTACGAGCTGCGCGATTAGTAGAAAATGACTACGAGATGTCGTAGCACTTTCATTGTATTCATTTTTGACGCATAGCACAGCGCAAAAAAGACGAGACACTCGAGGAAAGCACAGAAGACTCGGGAGATTGTAGAAGGCGGGGGAGGGGAGAGGTTCGGTGTCAGAACACCCAACCCCCCCCCCCCCTCCCCAAAAAATTTTTCTGAGCGCTGCATTCCCCCTCCCCCTCCTTTAGGGCTTTTTTGGCCCGTGATATTCACAGTGAGTCGATATATTAAACTGCAAAAACGAAAATAAGAAGAGTGTTGGTTCGTTGACAAGAAATTGTTCCTGTTCTAATATGAACAGGAAGTTACCGCAGAAAATAGTCACTCTTCTTCGCTATCGCATGACTTATGGCACTCCTTTTAATTGTAAGCATAGTTTGCCCCAATAAAACATACTTTCTCATGTCAGTTGATATGCGCCTAGTTTTCAATCTGCCAGGGGGGGGGGGGGGGTGCAGTTAGCACCCTCTCTCTTTTTTATTCGCCCTCCCCCTCCTTTGAGGATGCTCCTTGTCAATAGATTATTTACTTATTTTACTCTGAAGGATACACAGTACATTACAGATGCGAACAGCAGTTGATGGCAATATAGAAGATTAAAAAAAGGTAAGGGGGCCAAGTGTGTCACCCTTGAAGAACCCCAGAACGAAGTGGTGCAGTAGAGGAATCAGCATCATTAATGCGGAAAGATTCAACACGAGAAAAAGCAAATCCACGGATACAGTTAATAACTGCAGGGTCAATGTTCAGCACACTTAGTTTATGTAATTGCAGTGAGTTATTAACTTTATCGAATGCTTTAGCAAATACAAGAAACATGCAATCAGATGAAAAAGCCAAGTCCGTAAGTGCTAGTCGTAAGTGAAGGAAATCAGTTGAATTTGACAACAGAAAAACATTCGTAAGCCATGCTCTGTTAGAGAGAAGAAATTGTTATCCTCCAGAAAATTAACAAGATGTGTAAATATATGTGCCATTATTTTGCATGCTATTGATCTCAACGATATGGGCCAATGGTTAGATATCGATTCTGTTTATCTCTGGTTTTATGTACTGGTATGACCACAGCAGTCTTCCAGTCTTCAGTAGTACACCATGATGGTACGATTGTGAGAATGTACAGTCCCCGTCAAAAGTATACAGCCCGAGGGGTTCGCTTCTAAGCTGTTTAGCGGGGCTGCCTAGAACATCTAGCTATCCAAAGCTTGGGAAGATTGAGGACCCGAAGCCATTTATCTTTAGAGAGATTACGGTTGCTGAGTATGCACAATCAGGCACACTGAAGGCATCGCAAGCAAACCCGTTGGGCTGTGTACTTTTGACGGGGGGTGTACATTTCATGATAGAACTACTCTCTTTAGCATTTCGTATAAATTGGCCTTTTATACCACCGATTCCGCTAGAAGATGTTAGTTTCAAATCGATGATCAGTATGATGCCTTGAAAGTGAAGCGTGGTGGTATATATCGAGAAATGATCGCACAGTTGGAGATCGGGACGTTGGATAACATTGGATGAAGAAGGAAACGACTCCACGAAAGTATCACTTCGTACACTAGCGCAGAGGTGGTCGGAAGCAGGTTCGCCGGTGGGTGCAATAACTACCCTTTGTTGGTCTTTCCAGGTCTTATTATGTTCCAGAAGCTTTTCGGATTAGTCTTCAGAATGATCAGGAGGGTTACTTTAAAGAAGGTGGATTTAGTAGACTTCAGTGCTCGTTAATATGCTGCAGCAGCTGTCTGCTATGCTGTCCAATAGGCAGGTTTTGATGAATACATAGCAGTTCGAAAAAGCCTTTTCTTTTTGTTGGAAAATCGTTGTACCATGGAGCATGGCTATTGAAGTGCACATGCAGCAGAGGGAAAGGCGATGAGTCCGTTCGGACACTTTATTTCGGTAAATGCACCAGTTTGTTTCTACTGAGCGCTCAAGACAACCTGGCAAGAAAATATCTAAAAAGGTGTCACGTTATTAAGGGCCACAAAATGAGATTTGTTATAGTCGCTCATGGTCTTGGAGAGTATTAACTATGGTGCTTGCGATCAATCGATGCTAGTACAAGGTGTACACTCTTGAAAAAAAAAAGAGAGAGTCGAACGTAGGGAGTCCCAACAACTTGACCCCCTTCTTCCACTTTGCGACTGTTTTCTGTATGAAAGGAGTCGTAAAAGAAAACAGTTCTTGCTACCCCCTCCAGTTTGGGCATTTGACCCCCATTTAGCCCGAACGGCGTCATGGCCAAAGTCGGCGTGGAGGGCATGAAACTTCCAACGGGTGCTGAAAAAATAATTTGAAAGCAGCGCTTTCGAAGGCTTTTATATGAAGTCAAAGGAAATGGCTTACTTGAGTTTTATATCACGGAAGCCAACAGCAAAATTGAGTTATGGCATATTGTAATGTCAGCTAGAAGGCATTTATCGAATCCTTAAGCGCACTTTTTTTTCACGAAAATTCACGGATTGAACTTCCAAGTGCGTTACGATTAGAAACAAAACCGAAACCACTTATGAAGGGGTGCGTATCGATTTTAGGGGCGCGTTGGAGTTGAGTAATGACGGTAATCGCTGTGTGTTTTCGTATATCCGTTCTTTTATAGACTTAGAAGCATAAACGGACATTTTAAGGGATAAAAAAAGTAAGTGCAATTAACTCAACAAATACCATAGAGCATCAACTATGCAATATTTCGGTGACAAGAAATTATATACATGGCGATTTTGTTTATGCTTTCCCTTCCGTGTCTTTATCGGTCACGTGAGGCCCGCTGACACTACGGCGGGCCCACATATCTACACGGTCACAGGCTACTGTTGCGTCATGGTAGGGCCGGCCAAATTTGAGGCGAGCAGGTGAATTATGAGGGGAGGTTGCCGCGAATCTGGGTGCTCTCGCCAGAAGTTTAATTCTCATTTTTGAAGCAAAAAGTTTCACTACCCGCACCACAGTCGCGCTTCGCGATAGCCGTCGGAGCCAAGATTTGCCACAGCTGCGCATACGCGAAACCGAGTGGCGTCACACTCGGCACAAATAAAAAATTAAATAAAAGACAAACAGTGCGCCAGGAAACTCTCGTATCTCGGTGGACACCCGAACCGCGCCGTAAGGGAAGGAAAATGAAAAGAAAATTGGTTTTAAGGAAAGGAAACGACGCCTGTCTCTCTCATATCTCAGTGGATACCTGAACCGCGCCGTAAGCGCCGTAAGGAAAATGAAATGAAATGAAAATTGGTTTTAAGGAAAGAAAATGCCTGTCTCTCATATCTTGGTGTACACCCGAAAGAAATAGACACCACAGTACATGTCTCGAAAGCAACCTTCTAAGACAGCACCGTATTGACTACACGCGCGTCTCCTCCTCCGCCTCCGTACAGGCAGTGTGTGGACGGCCGAACGCCTCCACCGTTATCGTGGTGCTCCCAGTGCATTGTGCGCCAAATGCGACAGCCATGACGTCAAACCAAGCACAACTGTAGCTTTTCGCTTGTATATCCAGGCTTAACCACAGCTAAGCCACTTGCGAGAGCTCTGGCGGCTCCACTTAGTTCTCACTGCCCCTTTTATTGCTGTCTTCACCGTAAAGCCTGTTACTCTGATATACACAAAGTTTTAGTTTTCCAACGAAAGTTTTCTTCTTCATCCTTCGGGCCAATGCCGTTACTCATCAGTAGCACGCGCCAAAAAGCATTACAAAAAAGCACATTACTCAGTGCGGAATCTCGATAGTTTCATTTCCACGTCAAGAACGTCAATGAGCTACAGAACACCCACATCCGGCACTTCAACACTGAGCTCCAATCCCATGCCTTGCTCTCTGAAGAACTTACAAACGCCATGTAGTGGCTGACATACCTAAACACTTGCAGGGCGCGGCCTTTCAAACTGCGCTCAATATTTAAGTCCACACACAAGGACAATATTACTCAGAATAGGAGCCACCCCTGAACCCATGCAAACTCCTTTCATCTGCATGTAAAGCCCCTTCTGTCCCTTCATGAACGTTGAATCGAAGTAAAGATTTAGAACTTGGAAGAAGGCTTCCACAGATGTGCCACAATTTCGAAGGAATAGAAGGGTCTTTATGAGCAGAATAAAGCCGTTTTCATGCGCTCAAGGGTGGCTCCTCTATTGAGTGATACTTTCCTTGTGTGCGTAGACCGAAACATTGAGCGCAGTTGGAAACGATTTGCCTTGAATGTGTTTATGTACGTAGACGGCTATGGTGTTGATAACGTTTGCAGAACCGCCTAGAGCCATGGCTGAAGTGTGAAAGGTTTTCAAGGAGCAAGAGAAGGGATCGGAGTTCACTGTTGAAGTGCCAGATCAAGGGATTCTGCAGCTGCATATGTAAGTGGAATTGAAGGCAAAGCCCATGTACTGAGTGCACCTCCCAAGGCCAAAGAAGCCTGTCCTGAGTTCACAGCTGCATATTTAAAGGTAGTAGAGAGTGGTATTGCGGTCTCACACTTTAAGTCAGCGCACACAATAGACACTTTTAGTTGCTGCGTACATAGCGACATTGCGTACGCAAGGCTCACTACGTTCCGTACGCTGTAAAGGACACCCCCGTCACACTTATAGTTGGCCGTACCGTCGCAGAGCAGTCGAGTAGCGCGTTGTGTTGTGTCGACATCTAGTGACAAACACTGAAAGCGCTGTAGCTCGGCTACACATTTTTCAGTTTCTGACAATATGAATAGTATATTACAGTTTTTAATGAAAAAAAATGCATAATGTTTAATGAAGTTCAAAAGTAGGCACATGACTAACATTTATTCGACAGGTGCGGTTGCTGTGACGATAAACGTAGACAACGTTACTAGACAACGATAAACGTAGACAACGTTAAGGGCACAAGGCTGCTTTCATACCATTCCTACATGAGCTTTCTCATGGCCTTGAGAATGTGAGCACAAGATACAATATATGCGTGGCTTTTGGGCAGCGAGGAAGATTGGAAGAATCTGCCCTATCCTGGAGCGACAGATGAGAACAAACCCTGAAGGACGACCGGTCGGGTATGGTGTTAGAAGCGAATAAACGGAGCCTTGAAATAATGTGCCTGAAAGCCTGACTTTTGAACAAACAAGAAAAAGAGACAGAAGCCACTAAGTGTTGAGCCATAGCCCTTTTTGATGAGAAAGAGATAGAATGCCGAAGCCTACGTCTTCCCTACTTCTGAATTAGCGATGCTTTGGAAAACTCCCCGGTCAAGTTATTAGAGGTGCATCAAACTTTAGTATGTGTGACCAGTAGATGACAACCACATATAGTGCAGTGTGTTAAAAGTGAAGCACTAGGCTAGTATTCAGCAATAGAACATGCTGTCTTGATCTGCTGTTGCGAAGACCAGTTAGCGTTGTAGTTAGGGTTAGCATCCACAACTGAGAGGCATCACGTTCACTGCAGCCACCATTCAGCTATCACGCTTTTTGACTGTAAAAAGGCGCACGGATTGAAACTCTCACAGGGAGCCATGATGATCACGTGTATTCCGAACTTGCCCCTACATATTTTAAATTGCGGATCAGTGGACGTACAGAGGGCAACACGCTTGCCTCAAACACGTTCTGAGCGTGTTTTGAGGCTGAACACGCGATATCTAGCGATAACCTACATTTAAAACACTGGGCGTTGTATTTAATGAAAAAATGACTTGGGATGACCATGCCTATTTTATTGCCAGCAAACTGTCGCAAATTATTGGTTTAATTTGCAGATATCGCCAACTACTGCCAACAAGAGCATTACTGGCCATATATCATTCACTCTTTAGTTCTCGTCTCAATTACTGTAATTTAGTGTGGGGAAAAACTTCGCAAGAAAACATCAATAAGCTACTCGTATTACAGAAAAATTTTATCAGAATAATTGAAAATGTTCCTGGAACATTCCATACACAAGAACGTTTATATAAATACAAAATACTCCCGGTAACTTAATTGTACACCTTTCGCCTCAGCCACGCACTGAAGCGCGAAATTATTAATTACACGTCCTTCCTTCATGAACTCTCAAACATTGAAGTAAGCTATAAAGGACACAACACAAGAAACTACGATCAGTGGCACATTAAAACATACAGAACAACATATGGCTGTCAAACACTTGAAAACATATTACCGCGTCTACTAAATGCTCTTTGTGTCAATGACATTGACCTAAAAACCACCTCACACAGAAAGCTTTTAGAATATTTTTTATTTACAGATACTGCATTGAATCTATGAACCGAATTGACTGTATTGCACTCTTCATTGCTTTGTTTGTCATTTTGTTTTTCTTGCGGGAAGTACCTGTCGCGATTTTTTTGCAATATTGTATTTAGTTTGAAAGTGAGCCACGGTTTTGTTGCCAAAGTTCGCAGCTGAGTGTCCATGGCCAAGCCGAGCGGTCCAAGAGGCCGCTTTTACTATGGGCACCCTGTCACCATGTATATTGTGGTGGTAAATAAATATCAAATATAAAAAAATAAAAAAAAAATTGGTTAAAAATTGTGTGTATGTAAGCCTGTGCTGGGAAACTCACAGGATTTCATCGTCATATTTTGCCTTCCTGGTCGCAGCGGCTTTAGGAGCTGCGGTACACACAGTTCGGTCGTTCTAGAATGTGTTTTGCCCTCTCTACAACAATGCCTTAAATTTTATCTTTTTCCTGTTCTCGCAAATAGCACTACATCAATGGGCTCCCCTTGCTTATTTGATTTCTTCCAGGGACAACCTAATCTGCATGACAACTGGTACTGGGAACTCGCAGATTGCACAATTCTCTAGAACACACTGTTTCCAGTTCCACAGCAGTCCGGACGGGCACGTGCCATGGCAGGTTGTAGAGTGCCTGATGTCAGAATTTTAGAGAACAAGTAATTAAACTTGGTGATAATCGAGCCCACTTACAACGGCTGAAGATATAACGAACGCTCGCTGATTGTGAACCAGGGCGGTGATACCGTCATAAAATGCATTAAGGCAATGGCAGCTCGTCCCAGATGTAACAAAGAACTGTGGCTGTGCCAGTCGGTTATAGGGAACGAGCAGACACTGTAAACTGAACCCAGTAATTAAAAAAAATTCAGGGGGCACTTTGGCTCTCTAAAGTGCTGCAAGGCGAAAGCGTTTCCTGGCGCACTGTTTCTTTTCATATTTTATTTTTTATTTTTGTTTTGTTTCATTTCTTATTTTCATTTTTTCATGTATTTTTTTAATTTTATTTATGAAACCAATGCATTCACAAAATGCGCCTTTATTCACCTCAAACACTGAGCTTTCGTGGCGGAGTGGTAGCGTCTCCTCTTCAAATGCCAAAGGCCCTGGTGCTATTCCCAGCCTGTACACATTTTTTTTAAGTAGTGACGCCGAAACGTGGACACACTTGCTAATATTCCTTCGCCACGACAGTATGAGGTATTAAAGGCTTTCGCCTTAAAAATTCCTGCTTCTATCTTAGCGCGGTGACCGAAGAGCGTCTGTGAGCCACCGTGACTCCTGTCTGGAATAAAAACAAGTCGACCAAAAAAGCAAGACAAGGGGCTGCATTGAAACTGAAGTTAACAGCCAGCCGATGGCCTCTAATGTGGGCCATTACCTGCGTGTGCGTCGCCTGGGAGAAGCATGACGAACGGAAGCGCATTGTGTGTGAGACAGTGGCAGCGCCCAAAGTGAAGCTAATGTGCCCCCTTTGTCAAAAGTAACCGATGAACAGGTTTTTCCTTCTCAGCTGCATAATGAAGTCGTTACGGTACCCTTAAAGACCAAAAGGTGTCAAAACGTGAAAGAAAGAGCTCACCTTACTTTACACAGATTCATAGCTTAAGGGCTGCAGTAAGTGCTTCGCTACGCGGCTACGAGACAAACCACCTGTGCCGGGTTATTTTTGGCAAAAACTGTACATGGTCGTGGGTGAACTAGTGGCAGCGATTTGAAAAGCTTGAATGCCTTGCTGCCCGTGTGGTATGCGTCACCTGCCCCAGTCGGCATTACCTGTTGTACTGCCATCACGTGCAGGCAGAGCCAGGTAGCACACAGTACAGCTGATACATTCTTTGTGCCCGTGCACTGCACTGCCTTCGTCGCTGCATCGGTCTAGGAACGATAAAGAACACTGTCGAAGACACCATGATCAGGCGCATGTAGATTTGTTGCAACGCGTCGTTGATGCATAGTTGGCAGGATGCTGCCTTGGATGACTACGTTCGCGCTGACGACAGCATCGCAAAGCGGTGCTGTGACGAAGCTTCTACGAAATGGATGAGCGCTCCCCTAGTGTTAGGAAACTGATTAATGCGGCCGATCTTGCAGCAGCTTCCGTGGACGCTTCAACCAAGGTTAATTTTATCGTGCCCCCAACTGATCTTTGATGAATCAGAGCAAGAGGACCAAGAACAATTAGAAGAAGGAGGTCGTGGACGGACGGACGGATGGACGGACGGGCGTGGAAGGTCAACATCCACATCGTCCTTCTACTTGTTCTTTGTCCTCTTGCTCTGGTTCATGAAAGATGGTCGGAGACCAACTCCCTGAAGCAGATTTTTTGCGGAAAGGATCTCGGCGAGACCATGACTGCCCTGGAGAGCCTGGAAAGCGCCGTGGCAGGGCCTTGTTTGAAGCATCCGTGCAGGATCCGTGCAGGACACATTGGCGGCAGCGGTGGTCACGGCAACATCCCTGTGACACATTTTTTCCCCTGTTACATCGCATATTTCCGCCGAAGCAAGTTGCAATACTATCTACGAAAGAAAAGAGCAGGTGTGTGTGTCCATGCCACGCCGAGTTCAGCTGACGCAAGCTACAACACCGTCTGCGACGAAAAAGAGCCGGTGCACGTGCCCTTCGTCACGCCCCAACTTGGTCATCACGACCACAAATCTGTGATCCATTTGGCGGCGTTACCATCGACAGGCCTGGGATAAAAAGCGGCGCCGCGGCATCTTCGGGCGACACATTGGCGGCAGCGGTGGTCACGGCAACATCCCTGTGACACATTTTTCCCCCTGTACTATCGCAGGTTGGTGCTATTTTTCCTCACGTACCTCTTAATCAGTTGTCTGACCGCTGCTGCTGCCAAGTGTGTTACAATGTCTGGTGACGACAAAGAATGTCCCGAGTGCGAGTCCCTAGTAGAAGATCAAAATGGTGTGTCTTGCAGCGTATGCCGCACTGTGTTCCATGTGGGCAAATGTGCTGGCGTGTCTGAAGCGACACTAAAATCCAAAAAAGACTATCGGAAAACTTGGAGATGTCCTAAATGCAGAACATCAAAATCCAACCCGCTTGAGAAATCAGCAGTGAATGGCAGCAATTTTTTTCTTAGAAGTAGAACGATTTCAGCGAATCGGCATAACGAAATCACTTCATCGCAGTAGCATCTTTCTGGGCGTAATTACTATCGCATGCCAGCGAGCGCATGTATTTCCGCATTGCTCTTTTGTGTAATCGGTATTTAATTTTTTTCTTATTAGTACATCTCCCCCGTTGCCATGAACCCACCTTTCGTTTCATATTTCCGCCGCGCGCAAACAAGAATATGCGGATTCTAAAAAAAAAAGATGCTGCACCAATTTATACATCCTTCTTTTGTTAATAGTAGTAGTAATATCTCGGTTTAACGTGTCGAGTAGACACTGGGGCTATAGGATAGACGCTGTAGTGGCGGGCTCCAGATTGACGGAGACCAGCTGGGCATTTGCAACGTGCGACAGAACCCACTGGTTTTTGTATTTTTGGCATCAGCAGCCGAGCTCCACAGCCATTGAGCCATTTTTTATGCGAAGCATACTACTTTAGCTACCACTTCAGCCCTTCACCGTGGTTATGCGCCTCCAAATCACGTGATACATGACGTCACACCACGTGACACGATGACGTCACGACAGTGGAGAAACGGGGGCCCACCTCGCGGCGTCGCTGTGGTTGTGCGCCTCCAAATCACGTGACACGGTGATGCCACACCACGTGACACGATGACGTCACGGCAGTGGAGAAACGGGGGCCCACATCGCGCCGTCGCTGTGGTTGTGCGCCTCCAAATCACGTGATACATGACGTCACACCACGTGACACGATGACGTCACGACAGTGGAGAAACGGGGGCCCACCTCGCGCCGTCGCTGTGGTTGTGCGCCTCCAAATCACGTGATACATGACGTCACACCACGTGACACGATGACGTCACGACCGTGAAGAAACGGGGGCCCACCTCGCGCCGTCGCTGTGGTTGTGCGCCTCCAAATTACGCGACACGATGATGCTTCGAATTCTCCAGGCTTAACCAAGTTAAGCCTCAGCCATTTTTCCTTTATTGCCCTACAGACCCATCGTAAGGGGTTTTATTTAGAACCTGCTGTCTGAGACAATGAGCGCCTACAAAAGTAAATGTTCCACTACCCACTGCGGTGGCTCAGTGGTTAGAGCGCTCGGTTACTTATTCGGTGTACCCGGGTTCGAACCCGGGCCCGGGGGCCACGTTTCGATGGCGGCGAAACGCAAAAGGCGCGATGGCGGTGCACGTTAAGGATCCCCAGCTGGTAGAAATTATGGCGGAGCCCTCCCCTACTGCGCCGGTTTCTCTTTCTTCTTTCATTCCCACCTTCCTCCCTCTCTTAAGGCGTGGGTCAGGTGTCCATCAAGAAGTGAGACAGTTACTGCGCTATTTCTTTTCCTCAAAAACCACCATCAGAACGTTGTTGGGTCCTCGCGCTAATATTTCATGTATTTGTGGGAAAGGGCGCAAAGAAAAGGAAGGCATTCTCAATCGGTGCTGAAATGACTATGGACACACAGTTTTGTTGCGTGTTTTCTCCTTCCAAATGACTCCATAATCACAAGAATACATGGTTCACCGTGTGGTATTCGCCTACTGCCAATAAATAATTTAGAAAACAATTTTTTCTCCCATGGTGTTTCGGTTTTATCAACCAAAATGATGGCTATGACGTGAGTTCAACATTAGGTCACGAGAGGCACGGGAAAACTAATACAAACGCGGATACGTTGTCTAGGCTCACTACAGCACTTTAATCAGCCGGCGGCTCCAAGACCTATAATTACAACGAACGACGTGTCAGCAGTTATATTGCCGTTTTATTGCACCTCACGCGACCTGATTTCCACTACACGTCACAGTCATCGTTATGTTGGTGAAACCGAAACAGGGTAAAGAGGGAATTCAAACATAAATGATTTATTATGTGTTTGGTGAATAAAACGAGGTGCTCCATGTACCCCAATGCCTGACGCATGTTTGAAAGAAAGCACGGAAGCAAAAATTTGGTGTCTATAGTACTTTATCCAGTTAGAACAGTTCTAACAATCTGATTAAAGATTTAAGGAGTAATAACTCAAGATTTCACATAAACCTGACGTAGAAGAGTTTAGAATTGGTGGTAGTACATTACAGAAGCGTCAGTTAGGCTTCTTCCCAGGCACCAGACTTCCTGTAAGTTTGCTGTCGCATATACTGGGTACTATTTTTGCACTTCCCATCGCAGACAGCTACCGATAGGTAAAACTATACGCTAGATCATCGACTTTTATTCGTAAACATGAGGTATGCCGGGATGCAAAAAAGTGGGGCTGAACCGGGTCCCGAACCGGTTCGGAACGGTTCCTTTGAATCGTTCCGGTTCGCGTTCAGTTCCAAGATGGCGAAAAAAATATGGGATCGGTTCGGTTCCGGTTCCGGGCGAAAATTCGGTTCCGGTTTCGGGTTCGGTTCCGGTTCGACACCCTGGCTCGTACTATTATGGCGCAGCCTTGGTTGCTTCGTTTCGCCGTAATCGCTTGTCAGCGAAGCGTACACAGCACCGCGCCTTCCGGTGAATAGCAGAAGCAGGGACGTCGCGGCCACATCGGCATTCGCAGGATAGCGCCGCGCTGTCACTTATTTGCTCGCTTATCCTCTGACAAATCAAAAAGTCTTCCTGTCGTGGCACGCCATCCATGGCTTACGACACCACGTCTGTCACTCTCCATTCATACTTCAAGCGTTTCTCTTCTTGCTATGAGCCGCCGCGGTGGCTCAGTGGCTATGGTGCTCGGCTGCTGACCCGAAAGACGCGGGTTCGATCCCGGCCGCGGCGGCTGGAATTTCTTTGGAGGAGAAATTCTAGAGGCCCGTGTACTGTGCGATGTCAGTGCACGTTAAAGAACCCCAGGTGGTCGAAATTTCCGGAGCCCTTCACTACGGCGTCTCTCATAGCCTCAGTCGCTTTGGGACGTTAAACCCCATAAAACCATAAAACCAATCTTCTTGCTATGAAAGTATTAGCCGTTGCGGCCAGCAGCGAGAAAAATTTCAGCGCCGCAGGCTTCGTAATGAAGGAGCGCTGCTCTCGTTTCGATCAAGCCATCATCAATGAACAACTAAGCATATTAACTTAGAGTGATAAATCTATACCTTTATGCGTTGTGTCTGGTGTATATTCGCAAACTGTGACCTGGAATGCGAGATCAAAATTTGAATGTCATTGAAATGTACTAATTTTCCTGAAATTCTCTTTTTGTGTAGTCGCCGCTTTGCAGGTGGGGCCGGGCCCGAGCGTGCTCAGGGTCCTCCTGCCGGGCTTCCTGCCGGTAGGGTAGGGCCGGGCCGGGCGCGGGTTCAAAATTGCCGCCCGTGCACAGCTCTATTCATAAACCTGACCACATTTCCTTTTGTGAAAAAAAAAAAGAGCTATGTGCTGAGTTTAAATGGTGCAAGTATGAAGCTAGAGGAATTTCAAGAGCATGCTATACAAGATGCTAGTTGCCTCAGTCACAATTGATGCAGACAAGTATTATTTCATATATCTGCTGAAAAAAGTTGTACTGCAACATATAAATGCTCAAGTCTCGATAAGCAGGAATACTGAAGGGGAATAAAAAAGTTTTGTTTTGTTCGGGCTCAAGCACCTGCTACAAACATATTCTTTATACATAGCAATAAAACTTGAAATAACTGTATGAGAAGCCTTTTGGTCGAAAGTATAGTTAAAAGTATGACGGAAAGGAGTCTGCAAGAAATGCACAGAAGCAGGCATGCAGTGTGACAGCGCAGCGCGACAGGTGCGCTTTTTAATTAATCTCGCGCGCTCTGAAGAACATGGGTTCATGGTTCATTGGGGTTTTAAAGTCGCAAAGCGACTTAGGCTATGAGGGACGCTGCCGTAAAGGGCTCTGGAAATTTCGACCACCTAGGGATCTTTAATGTGCACTCACATCGCACAGTACACGGGCTCTAGAATTTCGCCTCCATCGAAATTCGACCGCAGCGGCCGGGATCGAACCCGCGTCTGCAGTGCACGCTGCCTCCTCGCCTCTCGGCTCCTCGCGCGTAGCCCCGTCCGCTGACGAGCGGTGGCGGGGAATAATCTAGGAAAAACATGCCTGTCCCTAACCGGACATGACGTCACTAAATATCTCGTCACCTTTAACGTCACGCCTATGACGGCATATTTTTTTGACCAATCAGCGTTTCCAGCCTACCTACCCGCAAACGCTTGTAACCCACGACCTCCGAATTTCGCGTCCGGTGCTCTACCGCTGAGCTACGGCGACGGCTGTCAAATGTTCTGCTTTCGGGGGTATTTATGTTTACAAATAACCTAACCTTGAGAGTGTTCATCAGCGCCACCCACGTTCTTAAGCGGCGGACGTAGCACGTCCTGTGTTACCGCTGATGTGACGTAGAACGTCATCGAACGGCGAAGGTGGAAGCTGTGTGAGAACCCTCTTATGCTTCCTATGGCGTCAAGGCTGCCAGAACCGAGGCCCTCGCTAAGCAATTAAGCAAACAAGAGAAGGGGAATGAGGGGCTCGTTATAAATATGAGAGAAGCCAACAGCCACAGAAACCAAGAGAAACGAAGCCACAGAAACTATATAGAGGTTGCATGCTACTCTTCCGGCAAAATGTGATTCATGAAAATTACTGCTTGTGCAAATGCTGCAAGCATCAGATTAAGCAGCACTATGTGTATAAAAAGTCGAGGTTTGTAATTTGCTCAAGCAAAAATAGTGGTTTAGAAGGAGATTATTTTATGCTGCTTGTGCAGTTAATGTAGTCTTTCAGTGAAGGTCGGTCCACTAACCAAAGCTTTTTTTCACAGGCATAATGTAGAGGTGTAGTATGAAACAGGCTATGGACCAGAATAAAAGGTACCTTTATTATAATGGTCCATATAACTTTGTGTGTATGACGTCACCTCATTAACACAATAGTGGAGCCAACTCTGTAGATGTATAAGTTGGCCTTGCTGTTATCTCAGATTTAGCCCGAAGCTTTTCCTTGTTTTCTAGGTGCGGTACGTTAAAATTTATAGTGCATAGCCTTTGTGTCATGTCCAAGCCTTTCTTCAAAAATTTGAACCGTATCAAAAGGCGGCGACAATGGGATGCCCCCAGAAATGTGATCATAGGCACAAGCTTCCCGTTGTTTACTAATAGGAAATGAATTCACAGGTAATATGTGCAAGGAAAGCAGAACATACTGAATATTTCTGCTAGCGATATCGCTGATTGACGCTGAGATAATCACCTACACTTCCCTTTCAGAAAAAAAATTCCCACTATGGGCATCGAAACATATAGTGGCGTCAGAGACCAGACCATTATTGTTAGCAGGGGCTGCATCAAACCTTAACCACTCTAAATATGGAGAACTAAACGCATGAGAATGGAGGGAGGGATTTGTAAAATTTCATTTCATTTTCTCACCTTTTAGTAGCTTCCGTTTCATGCATGTGTTTTTCTGTTTCTTGACTCGACCCTGTCAGTAGTCCAGCATCCGCGATATCTACAGCTTGACCCGGCCGCTGGGAACAATATTCTGAATTTTCTGTTTCCTTAGTGCCTTTTGCTTTATTGGCCACCGCATTAATTTTTTCCTGAGAAGCCAGTGTGCTTTTGATAATGTTAGCATTTGCGAGTGACAACATCTTTCGACAGTCTATGCGTGGCTGCAATAACGGGCAGCGTTAATTGTCGTTCAAAAGCAGACTTCTGCCTTTCCTGGTGTGGCTGTGGCATCATTTGGGTGTGAATTATTTCAAAATCCTGCTGCGGAATCTTCCTTGTGATGATTGTAGCAATTGTGACCCCTTTGTCGAATTTTATAGCGTGTTGTACGGTGGCGTTCCCACTTGGTAATCAGAACGGGTGTTACGTTGCGCAGGCTTTTGGCGTTGACATTCCCTTTGTCGCGTTCACGTTTGTTTGTAACGCATAATGCTTCGCGACGAGCGCGCAACTAGCGCGTATGTCGGATGAAAACAGCAGCTGCACTCAGATTTTTGGTCCTGTGTGCGGGGCAATTCCTGTGTGTTCAAGGAACGCCCTAAAATGTCCGAATTTCACGTTAGCAGGGTGCTCAAGCATCACGCATATGTGCGCATGCCCAACAGTGTTCCTTACGGCAGGTGCGTTCACGTAGAACAGTCTTGAGAAGCTGCAAGATGTTACAGGTGTCTTCTAGAAACGATCACACGTTGCGATGTTTTATTTATTATTCGACAATCTTGACTTCATCGACCCCGAATGGCTGTTAGCAGCATCTACTGGGCATGTCTGCTGATCGCTGTAAAAAACTGGCTTGGTTTACTGGAGTTCAACGTCCCAAAGCGACTAAGGCTGTGAGGGACGCCGTAGTGGAGGGCTCCGGAAATTTCGACCACCTGGGGTTCTTTAACGTTCACTGGCATCGCACAGTACACGGGCCTCTAGAATTTCGCCTCCATTGAAATTCGACCGCCGCTGCCGGGGTCGAAAGCAGTGCAATAAACTGGAAAATTTCAAAATTACAAGCCATACATTCGTCAGCTTGCGGGACGCGGGACTGGCGTTCAAATGCCTCGCAGGCAGACATGCCAATCCCAAAGACTGCCCCGCGCTCTCCGTGGTTTCTACAGCTGAATAGTTTAGTTGGGTGCCAACGCATCGCTGGCATCAGTTGCCCTAGCGCCATTAAGCTCCGAACAATAACACCGACCAATTACAATTGCGATCGCACGTCATCGGACCGCGCACTGAGTAACTTTGTGCAACTCGCAGCTGTGAACAGCAGGAATCCGAGATAGGGCGGAAAGCGAGGCAGCAGCCTGCGCGAAAGTATACCGCTGCGTACTTGCTGCGCTGGCGGCGGCATGGTTCAGTGCTCAACCAGTTAAATGAATTAGGTCTCCGCCGCGGTCGGCTGCTAACCCCGAGATAAAATCCCGGCAGCACATACCCATGGAGGGCAAACGCAAGAAGGGCCGTGTGCACGCTGTGCAATGCCAGCGCACGGTGGAATTCATGAGTCCTCCCCAACGCCGTCTGCCTTAGTCCATGCGTCGTTTCGAGAACGTTGCTTGCTGTGGTTTCGCATTTTTAGGCTAAGAAAATTTTGCAGCCAACACAATATTATTTTGTGAAGAAGTCAGCGCAAAAATCGGACGAAGGACAGAAGAGAGGACACATAGGACGTTCACGAGCACTCATGTGTCCTCTCTTCTGTCCCTGGTCGGTTTTTTTGCGCTGACTTCTTCACAAAGTGCATCACCAACTAGTACGGCAGCTTGCTCTCCTGAACACAATATTATTGCTGCCGAAACCAATAAGCAAATGAAAAAGTAGGCACTCTTATGCCCGCGCTGTGAAATTATAAGGCGCAATGCTCGTTTAAGTACGTCTGTGGAATAGTGCATACATATCACCCTGAATAAGAAACTTCCACTGTTGCAGCTTGTCAAATGATTTCGGGCTATCACCGAGAATATCCCCAGCGACAATAAGCACATTAGCGAAACTGAGACAAGGAGCCCACATACTCGAAAACATGAACGCTAGTGTTATTTTATTGAAAGAGAAAAAAATTGGGAATTCATCAAGCTTGTATTTGGACTACTACAGTACGAAAACCTTAGTTTGCCAGGCGATCACTGCGCAATGTAATCATTAGGGAAAAATGTATTGCAATACGTGATTGGCATACATCTTGAGGAAACCTAACAATCGGTTTATGCGCTATTTCTGAATGTGATAAGCAAGTGGGTCGAAAGCAAGCTTGAGATTTCTGGTGCCCTCTGGAAGTAACCACTGGAGTTCGAAACAATGATTTGTTAACACGATGTTGGCCTACTGTGCCACTCTTTTCTCATCAAAAGTATGCTATGATGCAGGGCAAAAAATCTCGGTGCATGCCACCGTCTGCACCGCACAACACCTGATCCACACTCACTCAGGCCGTCGACCACGTATTTGGCCATGGTCAATGCGTGGACAGAATCGGTGAGAGCTGCTTGCGATGATCCTTGGCTGGGTAATGAACAGCGTCGCGCACCTCCGTCGGTTATCTCATCTTCACTACAGCCTAGATACGAGGCTTGTTGCAAACGCACAACCGAGCGACCTAAGCATGATCTGGCGGACATAAAGCCTCGCGAATGGTGCGGCTGCTGGCAACCGTCTCTGGCGTCGCAGTAACTTTGCAGGTCAACCTGCCACAAAAGAGGAACCATCGTATATCTTCAACAAACCCGCGTCACCTATTCCGTGGCCCGCATCTGGTCTTCGTTAGCAGCTGTTGGCTTGGGCGTTGAGGCTTGTGTCCGGTGCTCTGTCGAGGCGCCCACAACATGAGAGTGCTTGCTCAGGGCATTATGCAGCGGACTGCCGAAGTTTTCGAACCCCTGGAAGCCCAAGACAGGCCCACCTGCATCTTCATCAAATGAGTAGGCCGGGTAACCGTTGCTTGGCCCTTGTACGTAGTAAGGCACATGGCTCGAACTGGCCTGGTCGTCTGCGTACACTCCGCCGCGAATGAGCTGGAAGTTGCCACTTCCCAAGGAGTCATAGCCGGCCGAGAAGGCGCTAGTGGTCGACCGTCCGTAGTCGAAGCCACCGCCGTAGGCCTGCTTGGAATGCTGCTGCCTGCTGGGACTGGCGTAGCTCGAGAAGCCCGCAGGAAAGGGCGTCGACGAACCGCCGTCCAGGAAGGCCGAGTAAGCCAGTTCCTGGCCGCCAAACGGTCCCGCGATAGGGATGAAACCTGAGGCTGCCGCCCTGGCCGTCGCCGCCAGTGGCTTGGCAGCAGCGGCAGCACGACGACGTCGTATTCGACCGCTGGCGGGGCGGGATGGCCAGGCGCTCTGGTTGGCATCCGGCTGGTCCATGCCCCGCCAGTGGGTGGTGGACAGCGGCGGGTCTGCTCCTCTGGAGGCCCGTGGAATCCACAAGGTCGCCGGTCTGCGCCCTGCAGCGGGCCGACGCGCGTAGACGAGGCGCGGCGCTCTGTCGTCTTCGACCGACTCGGATGGCTCCCCCGACTCGTCGGGCGGCCGCTGAGATTCCTCCTCGGTTGAGTCCGGTACAGGCGGTGCGAGTCGCCGCCGTGAGTAGTGCTCCCCGGACAGCTCCTGGGATCCGACCCCCAACACCAAGTGCTTGGGCACGAGGACGGGAACGTAGGAGGCCACGTGATGAGGGTACCGGGGTCGGCTGCGCAGCTCGCCTGCGAACAGAAATACACTTGATTTTGCCGCGCTGCGAGAAATGTTTACTTTGCCCTTACTCTGCTAAACGCGAATGCAAATGAAGCTTTTTGGTGCACACTGCTGCCGTGTATTTGGAGCAAAAGCGCGCGAACATTAACCATTAGACCACAAATATCCGCCGACATCCGGTTCGGATCCGAACGTCCGTGTCCCACTCTGGACGTGCACTGCATCCACACCCGACGTCTTTTCTCGCCAGTGAACAACGTCCACAGCTGGTAAGCCAACAGAGGTCCTGGGAAGTTGGCTTTCGGACGTCATGCATTAATTTGAAATCAGCGGAAGTTCGAAGGATTCATTCTTGAAGACACATGGGTCGGTCGCTACGTGAGTACCATCCGGCCGTCCGGTGTACTTTTAATGCGAAAGCATTGTATGGCTCATCGGCAACGAAACCTGATGTCGGCGTTTTGTCCCCAAATCCCAAATGAGGATGCCGTGGTAGCAAGGAAAAAATGCTCGTCTGAAAGAGCAGGGAATTGCACCCAGGACTGTCAGATCGCGCGGCAAGCACACAGCCCATAGGCCACAAAACCGCATTGCAACAAAAGTGAACCTAGTGCATGCCTTACCTTACGACTGTATGCTAATGAGTAAGTGTATCATTAGAAAGGCAGAGGTAAATAAAAAACATATAAAAACGGAAGTAAATAAATAAAAAACCAATGCTTTCGCATCGAAAGCACCTAAGTAGTCTGAATGGCCCTTTGTAATTTTTCTCGTCGACAGTTTTCATGTGCTGACATGCGTGATTTTGTTTTTTCAATGACCGTCACATCGCGCTGAAATAAGTCCCTCATTCTCAGAATAGTTTTGAAAGTTCTAGGCATCGTCATGGAAAAAAAAACACCCAAAATTGAGCGCTAAAATTCTTGTGTCAGCTGCCGTACTTTGGATCACTGTAGACCCTTGGCGCGCTAAGTCAATACGGTGGAGATCGCTCTTTCGTAGTCCGTTCATTAGAAAAGACAATTCTGGACTGCAAATGAACCACATCGACAGACGCAAGCCATTGGAAACGAAAGACATGTGAGTACGCATTCAGTTACCTTCATTTAACCACGTGTAAGGGTCTGGAAATCGGAAATGCTACCGTGGCTAAATCCGTGAATGGTTGGAATTACCCGGGTTGGAACCCGACCACGGCGGCCGCGTTTCGATATAGGCGGAACGCAAAAGGCGCCCGTGTGCTGTGCGATGTCAGAGCACGGTAAATATCGCCAGGTAGTCGAAATTATCCCGGAGACCTCCACCACGTCGCCTCTTTCTCTCTTTCTTCTTTCACTCCCACTTTCCTCCCTTCCCTTATGGCACTGTTCAGGTGTCCGCCGAGATATGTCAGACAGATACTCCGACATATCCATTCCTCAAAAACCAATTTACCAAAAACCAATTTAATGTAGTTTGTCGTTGTGTGACTGCTTTAGTGAATATAAACGCAGCAATTGAAATGCCGCGCGACAGATCGGAAATCACTGGCGCTTCTTGATTATTAAAGTGCGGGCGCGTTGAAAGATAATGGACCCGCTATGTTCAGTGATCTTTCTTTACGTTTGCTTTAAAAATCGATTTTTTCCATTTTTTGTCATGTCATCGCTGTTGACACGATATATGCGCTTCTCATGTCTCCTGCTCTCAGTAATAGGGCCACGTGGGACGAGGGCTGTAGGGTGCTGTTTAACCCACTGCTCTAGCCTATTTTATCGGCTCCCCTTTTCTTTAGCATCTGCAGGGTGCTCGCTGCTTAATTTGCTGTATGTAAGAATTGCAACGCATGGGCTATGGGAGACGCCGTATAGTGGACAGCTCCGGATTAATTTAGGCCGCATGGTAAAGCGCGCTAACATCCTACAGCACATGGGCGCCTCTTGCGTTTCAGCTCCATGAAAACGATGCCGCCGCGGCCGGGTTATAACCCGGGTCCTGCGGTGCAGAAGCCGAGTGCGCTACCCACTGAGCAAGTACTGCGGGTAATTGATAACATGCCTTACACATTAAATCGGTCTGCTTTCAGCGGCATTTGGTTCCACTTGCAGAAATGTTTATAACGGAGGTAAGCATAGCCCTAATCATGCAGTTATAACCTGTGGCAATTAAGGTAATTTATTTTTGGCCGCACAAACTACGGTTAATTCGGGCAATGGGTAGCGAGGGGTTAATACTGTCGTCACATTCTATCAGCTCCATCTGACCTGTAGAAAGCTTTGTGTGCAGCGCTTCAAACTGCCACTCATTCAAGCTGGGTGGAGGAAAGCAGACCGCCTACGAATCTGCACCTTCTAGGGGCTCTGGACAGCCCGTCGTCGGGCGGAACTGGCGGTTACTCGAGACCCTTCTTCGTCGCCTAGACAGTTTACACCGGCTAACAGCGGCGACACACCGACATGAGAAGCGCCTTTCTCGCCAGCGTTGGCAGGATTGGTGCGCGTCTCTTGGCTCACCGTCGACTTCTGCATCGATGTGGCGCACCTGTCGTCGCATGGAAATCGGCAAGCGTTCAAAAGACCCCGAAAGTTCAGCATGTCTTGCGTCGGGACAGACACCAAGTCATTTCACTTCAGAGGTCGTCAGGACTTTATTTCCAGCCTTAGGCCGACCACCTCTGCCGTTCATCTACCTGAATACTCTTCCTTCAGGAGCGGGCTCGCCTCTAAGCAAAGAGGACCTTGAAGGTATACAGACGCAGTTCATAGAGGCTGAGCTTCTTGGCCGGATGGGCTTACATATGAGGGGACGCCTTAGTCGGGCTGGTTGGTTCATGTTTAATGGTACGACAAAACAGCGCTGACGGACAGGACGGAAGAAGAAGAGACAGACAGAAGCGCTGAACTGACAAACAAATGGTTTATTGCGAAATAGGGGGCAATATAAAGCCAAATTTGTGTGTTTATCGCAATGACCGCAAAGATAGGAGGGGAGGAGGCGTACTTATTGCAACCAGGCAAGAACTGTCATGCACGGTCAACAACGTTTCATCAGGCATCGTAATATTATGGGTCCTATTCCATTCTTCACCAAAGTCAGTTGTCGCTGGCGTTTGCTATAAACCCCCTAATAACAGTTCAAATTTTCCGCACAAATTTAATAATGCATTAAATGAAATCCAAACTATGCATCCTAACGCCGGCATTTTCGTCTTTGGTGACTTCAATTTTTCTAGCATTGATTGGCAGAACCTAACCGCTACAGGTAGCAATGAAGCTAATGAATTTCTTGATGTCTGCCTTAATTTTAATCTGGTACAAGTAATGTCCAAACCAACGCGTGTAACAGAAGACAGCGCTAATACCCTTGATCGAGTATTAACCGCTCATCCAGAATGTGTTCATCCATCACGTATCCTCCAGGTGTTAGCGATCACAAAATAATGCATGCCTCATGATTAAACCGCTGCCCCGTGCAACAAATAGACAAACCATTCGATTGTATGAACAAGGAAACTATTCTGCTATTAATAACGAACTTCGCGCCTCCCCAGCCCTTGTGGAACCTAACTTTCATCAAAGAACAATTCATGAAAACTGGTTATTTTTCAAAAAGAAAATTCAAGAATTGGTAGAGAAATTTATTCCAAAAATAATCATACGAAACAGCCCACGAAATCCATGGTTCAACAACTGTGTAAAACGTCTGGAAAGCAAAAAGAAACGCCTCTTCCGCTCAGCGAAATTACATCCCAGTGAAAACGCTTGGAATAAATACTGTGTGGCAGAAAAAGCGTACCTAAAAAAAAACTCGCGAAAACAAGCGTGCTTTTTTTCAGTCTGATTTGCCTAAAATGCTGACAACTAACCACCGTAAATTCTGGCAAGTCATCAGCTCACAGCACACACACAACATTTCACTTGCCGACGCATCAGGTGAACCCATCTCAGACAGAGACTGCGCCAATCTATTTAATGAGGCTTTTAAAGCGAAAGCTTTACTAGCACTTTCAGCCTTTGCCGTGGCGCGGCGGTGCCACCACCGGCGCCTAACGCCTGCGCTCTCCGCTAGGAGCGCAACAGGTGCTTTGTGACGTCACGCCGAAGAGAAGGGCGACCGACTCGCGCCGTCGCAAGCCGCGGCGGTGCCACCACGGCGTGGCCTCCGCGATCGAAGCGCGCTTTTGAGCAACGGCGCGCGCCGCCGCTGGAGCAGATCGCGGCGGCCACGACCACGGGGCAGTTCCAATTCAAAGAAAAGCTGGTCAAACATATGTCGGTGAAGCGGACGCAGTTTCCATTAATACCTGCCAGTGCAATGACCATACACAAGTCGCAAGGTGGAACCTTCGATGCAGTCCTCTACGAGTATGCATCCAACCACCCCCACAAATTGGTGTATGTAGCCTTGAGTCGTGCTACGAGTTTACAAGGCTTATATCTTACAAACAAGGATGGATGCCGACAGTTCACCCATAAGGGGCCTAATCCCGACAAGTTTCTCGTGGCAGAATTTGAAAGGCTAGAAAACCATAGGTTGGTCACTGCGTTCAGTCGTTGTCAAGACTTAATCGCCAACAGTGAGGTCAGGGTTGTCACATTGAACGTGAGATCCCTCGCTGCGCATCAACACGACATAGCCACAGATACACTCTTAATGTCAGCTCATGTGCTAGTATTCACTGAGACAGGGTGCTCTGGGGATACTCCCATCTGCATACCTGGGTTCAACTTTGTCGGGGGGGGGGGGGGGGGGGGGGCTAGGCGCGATAACCAAAGTAGAAACGCAGGGGTATGCATATACGTAAGGCAACCCTTGGAAGCAACCGTAGTGACACCCCCAGTGCCTACCGAAGATGGGGAAGCAGTGTGTGTTGAAGTGAATGCTTTGGACTTAGTTGTGGCTGGTGTCTACATCTCACCGCAAACAGGAGACGATGCTTTACTCAAAACCCTCGCAAACGGCCTTCCGAAGCGCACCGATAAAAGAATGCTCATATGCACTGGTGATTTCAACAAGGACCCAAGAAGAGACCCCAAATTCATCGAGGCCTTGGACGAAAAATGCTACCTCCAGCTATGCCCTCAGCAGCCAAGATCAACTACTCAATGGGGGAGCAGTTTGGACTTGGTCGCCTACAGAAACGCAGACCGGTATTCAATAAGAGAGGTACAAGTGAAGAGTCACTTCTTTACGGACCACCGAAGTGTGTTTATTGGCTTGAATAAAACCGATTAACCACTGTAACAATGTGTCTTCTTGTGTGACTAGTGTGTACCTTGGATTTACCAGGGCACTTACCATGAGTGCCAAGCATGCCGTTAGCCAGTGCAGGAACAGCAGTTCTACAGTCTGCATTAGCATCACCAGCAACCAAGTATATCCTCACAGCCGCAGCGATTATAGTTTCACTACTAGTTGTACATAGAATAGCCAAGTGATCACCACAACAGCACCAAGGTATACAACGAGTTTCACACAAGCACCCCAACAGCACGACTATCATGTGAGCGAGGGCGTAGCCATGGGTATTGCTTTCGTGATTTCCCGGCTTAACCAAGTTGAGCCACAGCCATTTTTTCATCTGTCTTTACGAAAGAATCAAGTATGTCACTGCCTTCAGAACCAGCATCTATTATGGAACCTATGCCTCCGCTAATATTCTCTCCAACAGGAATCTCATCATTAATAGAAAAAATGAAGCTGTCATCCTCCGCCGGCATCGACAACATCAACACTAAAATACTAAAAAACACAAAAGATACATGTGCATCCTTCTTGTCGTTGTTATTCACGCAGTAACTCCTGACTGGCCAACTGCCCAAGGATTGGAAGCATGGGAAGGTCGTTCCAGTCTACAAATCAGGTGACAAAAATTCGCCCTTAAATTACCGCCCCATTTCCCTAACCAGCGTACCCTGCAAAATCATGGAGCACGTCATCTATACCCATATCATGGCCTTCCTTGATTCTAACAACTTTTTTCACCCGGCGCAGTATGGATTTCGCAGGGGCTACTCCTGCGAGACCCAAGTGGCAACTTTCTTGCATGATCTGCACATTAACCTTGATTCTAATCAACAAACCGACGTCATATTTTTAGATTTCGCTAAAGCCTGCGATAAAGTACCCCATAAACGCTTACTGGCGAAACTTTCCAGATTAAATTTGCTCACCTACATACTGATATGGATTGAAGCCTTCCTATCTAATCGCTCCCAAGTTGTTTCTATTAACAATACGAACTCTAACTCTCTCTCCCGGTAACGTCAGGTGTTCCTCAGGGATCTGTACTCCGCCCGCTACTTTTCCTAATATACGTTAATGATTTGCCATCACAAGTCACCTCTAACATAAGCATGTTTGCTGACGACTGTGTAATTTATCGTGCAGTTACTAAACCCGCTAACCAAGCATCTCTTCAGAGTGATTTTAATGCTGTCCAGAACTGGTGTGACCAATGGCTAATGGAACTTAACCCTCATAAGTGCAAGCTTTTATCTGTCCACCGCCGTCGTAATCCTCTTATTCGTTCCTACGTAATCTCCGATGTGTCCATAGAACCAGTTCAGTCCTACAAGTATTTAAGCGTAACTCTTTCCACTGATCTTTCCTGGAGTTTGCATGTCAATAACACAATATCATCAGCGAACAGAACGCTAAGATTCCTAAAACGTCATCTTCATCACGCTCCTCAACATGTTAAGTTACTAGCCTATAAATCGTTCGTCCGGTCAAAGTTGGAATTCGCATCACCAGTTTGGAATCCTCATCTAGCTTATCTCATTAATTCTCTTGAGTCCGTCCAAAATCGCGCGGCCAGATTTATTCACGCATCCTATGCTTTTAACATTAGCGCTTCTGGCTTGAAAACGGCATCCGGTTTACCGTCCTTATCACTCCGTCGCCGCACTTCCAGCTTATCTTTATTTCATAAAATCTTCAATAGCCCCATGCGCACCGCTCCTTATATTCTTCCTCCCCCAGCACGCATATCACTCCACACCAGTCATCATTTTCATGTGGCCTGTCCACTCTCGCGCACTGTCACCTTCGCCAATTCCTTTTTTTCCCCCGATGTCAGTGCACGTTAAAGAACCCCAGGTGGTCGAAATTTCCGGAGCCCTCCACTACGGCGTCTCTCATAGCCTTAGTCGCTTTGGGACGTTAAACCCCATAAACCAAACCAAACCATCCTTTTTTCCCCGAACAGCTGCAGACTGGAACGGCCTTCCAAGCGGCATTGCCACCATCACCTGCTCATCCGAGTTCAATGAAAATATAACACATTATGTACAATTGTAAGAACGTTTTCTTTATATGTTACCACCCCTAATGTAATACCCCAGGCATGGGGCCTTTAAGGAAATAAAATGAAATGAAATGAAATAAAAGGGAGGAAAATGCGGTACGAACATGACATGACGTACATACGGGAAATCATCACTGATCAAGAAAGGCGATCTCCTGAGGGAATATAACCACCGATGGTTGGCTTACGCATGAGTTGCCTGATGCGTGAATGGGAAAAGCCTCCGATATCAGGCGCGAGGTGTGATCTCTATACTTGGCTATGATAGTGGTTTGGTTCAGAAATGCCTCACATTCATTGCAATCTGCGGAATGAATGACCATGTTATTTCGGCGAGACTTGTTTTCAATGTCTTTTGTGTGTTCGCGTAGCCGTTCGTTGACGCACCGTCCGGTCTCCCCGATGTAAAAACGGCCGCATGACAGTGGGACCTTTTAAACCACACCACAGCAACAGTTGACAAATTTGTTTCGGTGTCTCTTCTGACAAGTCTTCTTTCCACTTTCCTGGTTCACTCTCTTGCACAGGCCTCCCAACTTGTCCCTGGAAGAGAAAAGGAGCTTCACGCCGGTTTTGTTCGCAATTTTTTTCAGGTTGTGCGATACTTGGTGAACATACCAACCAGCTGGTAAAACCAGCGTGCGCTACTTGTTCACGTCGTCAGCGCCCTTTTTTAGCACCTTCATTGCCCGTATCAAAAAGGTTACACAGGTTGTGACCAAAACATCACATCGCTTGCGTGCAGTTATTTTCTATATAGAAGCGATAAAACGCTGGCGCGCTCCCCACTGTCAGCCATTGCATATATAGCCCGCGAGCGCTCCTGGCGAAAAGAATTGAAAAGAAAACCCGGGGCGTCGTTACTTTCAGGATCAAGGTGCTTTAGATGAGGATAGAGCAATGTGACCATATTCGTGGTCACCCACCCACCGACTACCAATTTCGATTCACCACCCTCCACAAAGATCCACTCAGAAATTGGAGGGGACACGCCGCCTTAAGGGTATGACACGATAGCTTTAGTGGGTTAACGCCCATACATTCGGAACTCGTCATTCCCGACGTTACATTCTCTGATCCCTGGGAGTCCTCATACCACTCCTGGCGCAGCGGTTAAGGGATGGCCCTGCGATGGCAGGTGCTGCCGAACTTCCACCTGACACGGTGGTCAGTTTGCTCACAATAAGTTAGGCAGGTTGTGACGACGCCACGAGGTCGTGTGACCTAGGTTGGTTGTCCGAGAACTTTTCGCTCACAAAGACGACGACGACACCAGACTTTCTACATGAACCCACGCATCAGCGGAAGGAGAAAGCAAGGGCGAAATGGAATTCAAAGGCACAATATAAAAAGTGCCACCAAAAAGCCCGCAACCGCCGGCACCCTCCTCCGTCCATCTTCAACCCCCATTTTCTGGCGTGTGTTAAGCCTCAGCGAAAAGTAAAAGCATAAAAATAGTCATTCAGGTTAAAGCCAACTGCTCTCGGAGATTTGTCGGCTCAGGTGTCTGATCCTCCTGCAATTTTACAGAAACAGCTGTTAAACGCCCGTTCCTGGGCTTAGAACCGTATTAGCAGTAGTAGCAGTGGTTGCAGCAGTAGCATTAGTACCATGTCGTAGTCGTCAGCTTAAACCGTGGGTGCCGTTGCCGAGCGGAGGAATGCGTAATCGTTGGGTGGTTACCACCGGAACCGTTCAAAGGATAGTTACCACGGAAGGAAGACGGTATCGTCAGGGCAAGGAGGTTTGGTTTAGGTTTGGTTTATGGGGTTTAACGTCCCAAAGCGACTCAGGCTATGAGGGACGCCGTAGTGGAGGGCTCCGGAAATTTCGACCACCTGG